>NC_091131.1:160862334-161099834 GCF_040183065.1 Periplaneta americana | reverse complement strand
GAATTGAATTGCGTAAACGGCCAAGAATATCTTTGAAGAGGATCTTGTCTACAGTTGCACCTTGTGGGATGAATTCTATGTGAACAATTCCATTTGAATAAAAAAAATTGTTAAAGCATCACCTTGCCTTTTGACCTGTCTTGTTGCGGATTTTTCTGTCGTGGAAGTAATGGCGTTTTCCAGGTGGCGGATTGTCGCTTCAGTTGCGGATCGTAAAGGAAACACCATGTTTCGTCTCCAGTTATGATCGGTTATAGCAGTTTCGCCTAATTTCTGACAGAACGTGACGTTTGCCCGTTGCTCAAACTGCAATGTACTCGAGTTCCGACGCGCGCATTCAAATCACCGTCACAACAATGACCGTAGTTCTGCTTACACTATATGCACGTAACTGTATGATGCTGGGACGAGAGACTAACTGACAAGGTACCATATCACGGCGCCACCTATCCGTTCTAGTGCACCACACCGCCACTATGCCCTCAGTCTCAGAACTTAATGAATGTACCACGTATGTAACTCTCATATAATGGCTGTTAAGACTCCGGCACTCGGTCTCAGTGGCTATCATTATGATCGCTGCATCAACTCTTAAGTTGCTGCAACCCAGTAATGTGTCATTACGCAGTCAGTGTATCGATTTCAAAATGAATTGTGGTCTTCCCAACAACTGGATCTTTAATACAAATTTTTATTCCTGCATTAAAATTGTAAACATTTCAAGTTGTGGCAGCAAAGGCACTGGCTGCATCTGTTCTACAGCGGCTACTGAGTGGACAGAAGTGCAGACAAATGTGCAATCAGATATCGCCAATTCATATTAATGTTACGCAGCTCATGAAGTCAGAATATGTAAGTACCGGAAATTCCATTATGTTAATTAAATCTTTTGTCAAGCTACATTTGAGAATCGGACGTGAGTGGGTTCGATTACAGCTTTGGTTGATTATCTGTTTTATATAAGACGAATATCAAGCAATAAAATGACGAATCTCAGGCCTCACCTCGCAAAGTATCATCTCGCTGTCACCAATTACGTTGAAGTGAAGTAAATAATGTTTCAAATCCTCAGCAAAATATGTCGTTTACTTTCTGTGACAGTTTAGTAGTAACAGCTCCTTGAAAGATAATTATTACAAGCAATCATCTGCGTATCGAAGCGCCGCCTGAATGCGCTGTTGTCTAGTCAATCATAATAATTTTATCAAGAATTAATATGTCCTTACTTGAAATTAATACTCAAAATGGCTATCCTCTGTGAGACACTTGGGAAGATTTCGTCATGTAAAATCATCAGAGACATTCTTATGAATCTACCACTTTTTACGACTTTAAGTGGAGTTTCTTGCAGTGTAATTATTGACCATTTCACTTCAATTTCAGGCATTTTCTTATGTACAGCATTGCTCACTGCATTGCTAATGTGGCATATCATTTGTTATACTAGACTCTCCTTCGTGGATAAAGCGCTAAAGGGAACGGACGCCAGAACAAATGCAAACGTTTGACTCGAGTGAACTAGTGATTACAACGTCAAGTACGAGTAGTAAGAGGGTTCTGAACCCGCTTCATTTACTTCGTCCTGTTTTCTTACTAATTATAATGTCAGCGGTGTTTCTGATGCGTTTACGAAATCTCATTAAATATATTGTGCAGAGATATTGTCCTGCTCTACGGCTAAATGAAGCTGCAGCTCGTAGGCTTTACCGGCAGTGGCTTGAAAGTGGTGTTAATGAATAGCCATAATGGTAAAAATATTGATATTAATAATAATTATTATCATACTCAAAATAATTACAAGGTACAAATATCTTTCAGTTTATTTGTTTGTTTCTTTCTTTGTTTGTTTGCCTGCCTGCCTGTCTGTTTGTTTGTCTGTTTGTTTATTTGTTTGTTTATTTGTTTGCTTATTTGTTTGCTTATTTGTTTTATTTATTTATATATATTTATTTATTTAACTATTTATTTAACTATTCATTTAACTTTTTATTTAACTATTTATTTAACTATTTACTTAACTATTTAAATATTTATTTAACTATTGCTTTAACTATTGCTTTAACTATTGATTTAATTATTGATTTAACTATTTATTTAAATATTTACTTAACTATTGCTTTAACTATAGATTTAACTATTGATTCAACTATTTATTTAACTATTTTAACTATTTATTTATTTAACTATTTACTTAACTATTTATATAACTATTTATTTATTTACTTATAATAAATTGAAATGCGCACACACCGTGCATGGGGTAAGAAACATTACTTGTCTTGACTATAAGCTGCGATGGATTTCTGTCTCTTCTTACACTTGATAATATGATATCTGTCACATAGTTCTGGGCATAAATCACACACACACACTTATCATTTGGTTCGTGGTAAGTCTTGTTGCCGCACACCTTGTGGTGGAAGCCATGGGTTGCCAATCTTGTCGTCACGTGTCTCATTTCATGATTAGCTTCCGTCCATGTCGTATCTTGCATCGCACACGTTGCGTAGAATTCCTCCGGTATGCTGGTTTTCTTCTCGTGCAGATCTTGTAGGAGCCGTTTGTAGGCGTCGTTCGCTGGGAGCATTATTTCGCACCTTAGGTCCTCTATCAAAAATGTCTCTCTGGTTAGTTCGTACACTAGTCTCGATCTTGCGTTCTGTGGTAGTCCTAGAGCTCTCTTCAAATACCTAGCTTTCACCCGCTCTAGTTCTTCCATCTGTTTGTATGTGAGGTATTCTCCCACTGATTCTAGGCCATACGTCAGGACGGGTAATATCTTTATCCGGAACAGGTCCATAGCTGTGCTGATCGATAATTGTGTGATATTCCTAATTTAATTCATGGCTCTTGTGGCCGCCATTACTCTCGATCTTGTGTAGCCTGAAACTTTTCCCAGTCGTCTGAATTGTGATTCCTAGATATTTAAAATCGCTTGTCCTTTTGAGTTGTTTGCCATTGCATTTTACATTTTCTTCTTCGGTGAGTCTTCCTCCTTTCCTGAACACTACCAGTTCCGTCTTCTCTTCATTTATCTTGATGTCGTTTCGTTCCGCCCATTTGCTTAGCGTGTCTAGTGCTGATTGTATATTGTCTAAGTCTGTCGCTGCGATGGTCATGTCGTCGGCGTAGATGTACGTACTTACTCCTTCCATTCCTTTCGTGACATCATGTGTTAGGACATTAAACAGTATCGGGCTGAGCGGGTCTCCTTGGAGGATGCCGTTCGTCTGCGGTAGCCAGTCGGATGTGCCTACTCCGTCATCTATCTGGATGTAGTTTTCTGCTAAGATATTTGATATCAGGGTTGTCGTACTTGTTTTGCCAATTAGGTCCTCCAGTTTGTCTACTAGTATTCTTCTGTTGACCAGGTCAAAGGCTTTGAGTAGTCAACGAAGACCACATAAAGTTTTCCTTTGGGTTTCCCTGTCGCTTGCTTTATTTGGTCTATCAGGTTTTCTACTGCCATGATCGTGATCGTCCCCTCCTGAAGCCGAATTGTTCTTCTGGTAGTATTGGGCCTAGCTTCTCTGCCAGTCTTATGGCTAAGATTCCTGTTTTTTTTTAATTTTTTTAAATTTTTATTAAAACAGATACAGAACAAAGACTTCATAAAATTATTTTAGAGGTAACTTAACCCCAAATAAAGATGTCACTCTACAAAACAGTTCTACAAAAAGCTTTATGGTAACAAGCATTCTGAAAATTAAATTTTTGATCTTATATACCTTGTAAAAAATTCTCAACACAACATTCCAAAGTGAATCCCGAGACATCAGTAATTCAACGTTCTCTCTTCAAACTCAGTTTTACATATCTAATCGTCTTAGAAAGATCAGAAATTTGACACTAAACATAATATCAATAATATCTTATCTTTCTTACAACATTATCTCAAACATTATGTAAACTGAAACAGTTTCACATTATGTGAAACTTAATTGCTACAAGTTCAGAATTATTTTTTACATTCTTAAACTGTGTTGCAAGAGCATACTACATTGCTATCCTAGATGACCAACGCAATCTGATAGTATAATTATTTTGAAAATTATCGTCAATAACCTCAGTTAACTTCATGGCTTGAACTTTTCACTCTAATTCATCTTCATAGTCAAAATATACCATATAGTTTCAATAGTTAACAGAATTAAAGTTCTATGCTATTAACTGTAAAATTAAAATTACATAAAATCATACAGTAATTCCTGGCTTATCATTACAGCTACATTACGAGAACCTGTGATGTTGAATGAATAAGTTATAAACTTACATTATTTTTCAAACTGAGAATAACTGAAATTAAGTTACTCTGTTACCTCAAAATTCCCCGTATTTCACTAATAACAACATATTTAAATACATTTAAATACTGAATATAAGTTGAGCTAAAATGTACACTAAATATTGTTCAGTGTTGGTTTAATATTACCAATGAGCGAGCATGCAATGGTTAGAGAACAATGCAACAAGGGGAACACGTTTGTAATTCCTGAATTAAACTAAATTGAGTGAGCTATTCAGTTGTAATAGTTTGAGTTCTTTTAAAATTTGGGATGATTTGTCGTCCTTCATTTCCAACTTGGCTGCCCCTTCTTTCAACATATGTAGGAATTCTTCCATTTTGTGCAAGGACTTTGTCAACTGGTAGTGCAGGAATCCTGAAGCAAGCCATACCGTTACAAATTTGTTTTGTTTTGCTGGTGGGTCTAATACTAATAATGTTTGGAACCAATCATGTAGTTGCGAATCTGGCCATACTTTTACCAGTAAAGCTTTTGCTCCTTCCCATATGGTTTTCGCAGCACCACAATTTGTGACACGAAGTTTCAGTGTGTCTAAACCACCCACACTTTTTGCATGCAGGGGAGTCTGTTAAATTATGGCGATGTCTCTTTTCTTCAGTCGTATAATCTGGTTGAGATAGCAATATACTGTTTTCCATGCAGTAGAAATGTTCGCCATATGCAAATTGCGCCATATATTTCCCCATCTTTGGTTTGGCAACTTTTCCACGATACGTGGCGTTTGCACGGCTTTCTTCATGAGGTAAGTGTAGATAGTCTTCGTGTTTTGATTCTTTTCATTCGTGACTGTTGTTGGTGAATACGACTCTATTATTTCCCAAATCATTTTCAGCGAGTGCGGTAAGATGGTAGTTTTACTGCATAGTAGTGGAATGTGGTCTTGCCAGAATTTGTTGTCGTGTTTCGCGCGAAGAATATTCCGTGTCAAAAGGGCCTGACTTTTCTCTTTTATTGCCGTCAGCTGTAAACCTCCTTTCGTTATTGGTAGATGCAACTGCGTTTTCGAAAGCTTGTAAAAATATCCTTTCCAGACATAGAAGCTGATTGCTCTGTCTAGCACTGTGGAGTATTTGGACGGAAGAGGCAAAATCTGTGCTAGATACCACAATTTGGACAGGTAAAATACGTTTATGTGCCATATCCTCTCAAGGAGATTGAGGTTTCTATGTATATGCTGAAACATTGTTGCTCGAGTTCTTGCAGACGTAATGGACCAATTGATGTCAACAATTTCTTTGAAGGATGCACATACTGTTAATCCTAAAATCTTTGCTTTTCTTTTTATAGGGATATGATTTACAGTGTGTGTAACAGGCCAATTACCTAATGGTACTAATGATGACCTTTGTACATTTATTTGTGCACAGGATGCCATACTATATGTTTGTAGAATCTGTGGTAATTTTGTACACTCTTCTTCATCTCGGAGGAGGATTACAACATCGTCTGCATAAGCCCGGATCGTGAACATGTTGCACGTGGCTCGTCCAGCTTGTAAGATGTTATGTGACATTCGAATAAGTGGTTCTATACCAATAGCGAATAGGCACATTGATAGAGGGCATCCTTGTCGTACCGATGATGCAATTGGGATACGTTTCGTAAAGAAACCGTTCACTTGAATTTTGGAGTATGCACTATCATACAAGCTACTTATAGCATTAACAAATTTTTCTGGTATACAGAAGTGTTTCATAACTCGTTGTAGATAGAGATGGTTCATTCTATCAAAGGCCTTATTAAAATCTATTGATAACAGTGTTGCTTTTTCATCTGGGGATTCTTCATAATATAAAATTGAATCACGAATGGTGGCAAGGTTGTGAATTATTGATTTGTCCGGTACACTGCAAGTTTGTCCTATTTCAATAATATCCCGAAAAGTTGTTTTTACTCTGCACGCTAGTACCTTCATAAATAACTTATAATCTGTGTTCAAGAGTGTAATTGGACGATATTCCGACACCGTACGTGGATTTGTAACCTTCGGGAGAAGTATTACAATCCCATCACTGAACCCCTCGACTACAATCCCTTTATCAAAAATGTAATTGAACAAGTCCACTAATGTGTCTTTAATTAAATTCCAGTGCATTTTGTACAATTTATATGTAAGTCGATCAGGTCCAGGGGCAGAATTCTTGGGTGCAGTTTCTATTGCCCTAAGAATTTCTTCTTCTGTAATTGGTAACTGAAGATCTTGTTGCTGCTGCAGATTCAAGTGTCCGTTCACGTGCTTAACCCTTCAGTACTCGCGTGGATTACAATAGTAATCCACTGATATTTAATCCTCTATTACGTCACTGCCTGCAGCACTGCGTAGTTGAGCGTCAATGCAATTTCTCGTCACAGTCTAAGTGAGGCATTACTGGTATTTAGACGTATTTGTCGCAACCCTTTGGAAAGTTATACGAAGTTTTATAAAGTGATGCACAATTTTTCCGAGTGGATTACCATTGTAATCCACGCGAGTACTGACGTCAGTTTTTTGTTCAGGTAAGTGAAATAGTTTTTAATATGGTTATAAGTGATGCAATGCAGTAAGTTTATGAAAAAACGTGTGACATCGTTCCATCCTCTTCGCAGTTTGCTCCAATGGGTACGGAAACTACAAACAACATTTGCAAATGGCTGGATGAAGATATGGATGATGGCATTGAAAATGAAAGTGATGATGAAAGCAACAGGGGAGATCTTTAGAATGAAGTTCACGATTCTAATTCAGAACAAGACAATGATGATGATGATGATGATGATGATGATGATGATGATGATGGTGGTGGTGATGATGAAAGACTAATGTCTATAAATGATGGAAACTGCTATACGGATAGAAAAAAGACTACAATTTGGCTGGAAGAACCAGTAGCTCAACGAGGGAGAAGACGAGCACAAAATATAGTGATTCATTTATCGAGCCCTAAAAGGGCTGCAAGAATTGCGCGGACCCACACAGAGAGTTTTGACTGCTTTATTGATCAGACAATAATCAATGTAATTGTAAGGGTACTAATATTTGTATTGAAAAAGTGAAGCGTAATTACAGACGTGACAGAGATTGCAAATTAACAAATGACGTAGAAATTGAGGCACTCTTGGGTATTTTGTATTTTGCTGGCGCCTTGAAATCGGGAAGACTGAACGTAAGAGAACTATGGGATAAAAATGGCACAGGAATAGAGAGAAATTTCCCTGACAATGACCTACAATAGATTCTAATTTTTGTTACGATGTCTACTCTTTGATAACATTTATGACAAAAGGAAAGGAAAGAAATTTATGAATTGGCTGCTATACGTGAAGTATTAGAGTTATTTGTTCATAACTCACAAAAGTGCTGTAGTCCAAGCGAATATGTAACTATAGACGAGCAGTTGGTTGCATTCAGAGGACGATGTCCCATGAAGAGTATATACCTACTAAACCAACAAAATGTTGGATCAAAATTTTTGCTAAGGTGGCTGTGAAAACATATTACACTCATAACTTGGAAATTTATGCTGGTATTCAACCAGACTGTCCATTTCACCGAAGTAACAGTGCACATGCAGTGGTGAAGAGGATGGTTCATCCCATCAAAGGAACAGGAAGAAATGTGACCACCGATAACTGTTTCATGAGCATACCTCTGTGTTTAGATCTTCTAGAAAATGACAAAATTACACTTGTAGGAACATAGAAAGAAAACAAAAGAGAAATCCCTCCCCATTTCACAACTACTAAGACAGGCAAGTTAACAGTACATTGTTTGGATTCAATGAACGCTGCACAATTCTTTCGTATGTACTAAAGAAAAAAAACACTGTTAGCATTATCAACCATGCATTATGATAAGGCAATGGATGAGGAAACGGGAGGCAGCTAGAAACATGAAATAATATCATTTTATAATAGAACTAAATGTGCTGTGAATGTTCTGGAACAGTTATGCTCAGCCTATGATGTAAGCAGAAATTCACGACGCTGGCCTCTATTTTCTTTGACTTACTAAACATGTAATTTGTTTGAACTGTATGGAAGAAATGCGTAGGCCTACTTAGATAATTGAATCAGATGTAGATTACGCTATCATGTGCGTTAAATCTGAACTGCAAAAACATCTGTAAAATATTATATGTGAAGTGTGAATGATTGTTACATCCCTGAATTTTTTCATTGCTACACCCCTGAGTGAGGTATTTAGTTATCAAATATGACGTAACAAAGGTCAGCAGTAGTGAACTTGCGTTTCCTGTGGGAGAGTTTACATCAAGAGATCAGGTGACCTTCAAACAGCGAATGGGCAACAATTCTAGATAACCTACATAATTAAGATGATAGTGAACTAACTCATAACTATGGTGCAACAATAAATTATGACTCATAGACACGTCCTGCGTGGAAACATTATGTAAACATGTCACTTGAATGCAATTTGTGTACTATAATATATTTCATTATCAATATTTATATTTAATACGTTCCGTTATGCGTAACATATCCATTCTCATTACTGTAATAACTGAAAACAATATATTTCTTAACATTTAAATCTAATTGCAATTTTTAAACCATGTCTGCAAACAAAAACAAATGTGGATTACCATTGTAATCCAGGCGAGTACTGGTGTTACGGAATTTAACGCGAGTAACGAAGGGTTAAGTAAAGTGTCTGTTTCCGTTGCAGATGTGGGAGATGCAGAATAAAGGGCTCTGAAGAAGGTTTCAATTTCTTTAATACAATCTGAGTTAGATGTTAATTGTGTTCCTTCCGTTGTTTGGAGGTGGGATATATATTTAGTCCTAGCGTTGCGTTTTTCCTTTACAAGATGGTATAGGGCACATCTTTCATCTTCGCTTACTGTTGGCGTTCTCGCACGTATCTTTACACCGTCCATGAATTTTTGTTGAAGAGCACAAATAGTCGATTTGATGTTCAGAATTTCTTGCCACTTATCACCACCCGCCTGTTGTGCCGCATACAATTCATTTAACAGCTGATAATAAAAATTCAGTGTGTCTCTATTTGCTTCGGCTCGAATGATACCTGCTTGCTGAAAATAAGTTTTTATTCCCGGTTTTATAATGTTTACCCACGTTTGCATGATGTTGAGTTTGGACTTGTTAGCTCTGATTTTCAAACTGTTGAGAAAATTGTTCACAAATTTCAGTAAAGTGTTGTTCAGTTTCCAAGAGCCCTTACCATATATGGGAAGAGTAATATCAGTCTGAAGTGAGAGGAGGACACAGTCATGGTCAGAAAATGGCGTTGGAAAAACTTGTATACGGTAAATATATTTACTGTGTGTTCGAGTGATATAGAAACGATCTAATCGCGATGCTCCATTTTGTCGGCGAAACGTATATTCGACTCTATTACCATGGAGAAGCTCCCACGTATCTACTAAATGTAAGTCTTGTGTTAGGTTTGCTAAAACCGGAGATGGATTATACTGCCCCGTTTGATCTTTCGCGTGAAGCACGCAGTTCCAGTCCCCACCTATCAATAGACAGTCATATCTGTGACGAAGGAAGGAAGGGAGTTCCTTACTTAGAAAAGTTTCTCTCTGTTGGCGATGAATAGTTCCAGAAGGGAGATATACATTTAGTATCTGAATGTTATTAACCTTCATGGCTATCACTCGTCCGCTTGGATGTTTTTCGATGGCATCAACCGTAAGTCCACAACGGTAAATAACTGCCGTACCACGATTTTCATCACCAGTATTAACAACGTAATCGTACTGCGGTCCTATGAAATCAAAGTTTTCGGTATTCACTTCCTGCAACAATAGAATATCCATGCTATTTTGTCTTATGAATGCATTGAGTAACGACTGTTTATTTTTACTTTGTAAACAGTTTATATTTAATATCGCATAATTTCGTAGTAGCACCATATATTGAATTAAATAAAGTAGTGCAAGTACTGACTTGCAGTACGATATGGATATCCCCGTCTGCATATTCTACGTCCCAAAATTATTTATGGCTAACCGTCGTTAAGGGATTCTCCAGCCCTAACGTTTTTATCCTCCTTCGGAAGAGATTTTCCATCAGGACCGTCCTTCTTACTGCCGTCTTTGGTGCGACCGTAGATTGCGTAGGGGTGAGGTCGTGGACTGTTCTTGACCTTATTGCTAGGATACGTGGTTGATGTGTTCTTTTCGCTGGCGCTGCTGCCAGACGCCGCCCCGTCTTCGCGACTTCTCAGACGTGGGTCCCGTGTAAACTCATTTTGCGTCATAGGTTTAAGTTTCTTAGATGGTGTTTCGGTAGTTTCGGTAGGTTGCCCTATTTTGTTTTCTTCAAGATCGAGTGTGGATTCCCCAAGATGCAGAGGTGTTTTTATTCCAGATGAAATATTCGTTATTTCCACGTCATCGGCGATAACTGCAAGTTGTTCCATATCCTGTGCACGATCAGCTGCATCATTTGCTGTATACTCAGTGGTGTCCATGATAGTTTGTTCATCTTCGGTAGTCACTGTTTTTGTTGCCTCAGTCTCTGATGCGGTGTCGGTTTCCTCTTCTACAGGTGCATCACGTTCCGTGGGCCGTTCCGTCGTTTGCTCCTCGCGTTGCTGAACGACTGTTCCCGAAACAATGTCACTTAATAACAGTTGTCTTGGTTTAACATTAACATTAAAGGTAGTTTTCCTCTGAGGGCAGTCTTCTTTTTTATGATTGGGCTCATGACACACACAGCACAAAATTGGTTGTCCCACATACGTGATGTGTGCGTTATATCCAGCAATGGCTATCGATCCTGGAATATGCTTCTTGATTTCCATTTTTACCGCACGAACGCCATTGTTAACTGGGAAAGGATAAGCTGTGCTCCACTGTTCTTGTCGCACTGAATGAACTACACCATACGTGTTTAACACTGTTTGAATTAATGAACTCGGCACCTCCGGGGGTAAATTAAACACTCGGACAGTTACGGCTGGAACATCTGCCTTGCTTACTTTCACTTGCGTTTGTTCACCATTATTATATTTGAAATCCGTTGTACCTTCATGTTTGTGTATCAGTTTTTCGTATATCGTGGGCGATATCACTTTTATATATAATGATTTTTCTTGTGTATTTAATTGCAGCATTTCTACCTGTTCGGTGGTTAAGTTGAGAGTTTGTTGTGTCCAAAGATGTACATCCATTGCCATAGGACGAGTAGCACCACTGTCAAATTGTACTTTAATTGTATTTAGACGTCGAATTGAGACATATTTGGTTTTCCTGTTGTCACTTTTCTTTACTACTACTACTACTACTACTACTACTACTACTACTACTACTACGAAGAAAACTAAAAAACAAGCGAAAGTTTTCGTAGAATGTAAACACTGCACGAAAATACTCCGGTGTAATGCAACACTAGTTTACAGTGTACACACACTCCGCGTACACGAACTCTCTAGATAACCGCTCCCGTAACCTCGACCGTACTCTGTCGTGGTTGAAGCGAGACTGAGTTAGGAGTTCCAATGCCGTGGGTTCTAGCGCTATTCCTCTATACGCATTTGGATTCGATGTGTCTCCTTTTCCCTTGTACAGGAGTTTTACTTTTGACTTTCTCCATTCGTCTGGTATGTATCCCAGTTCCATGCATTTATTTAAAAGTGAGGTCCAGATCGGTAAGTATTCTTGTGCTGTCTGTTTTATATGTTCGTTTCTTATTCCGTCTGGTCCAGGCGTTCTGTTGTCCCTCATTTTTTGTATCGCTCTCATGACTTCGTCTGTGGTGAAGATCTCGTCTCCCTGTGGGGGGCTCAGGTACTTTGGTCGTTGGTCTCGTTTTTTTTGCGCAGATTACTTCCCTTATGTGGTCTTTCCATGTTTCCATGGGTATTTTGGGCTGGGTTTTCTGCCTTTTCGGTCTCAGTGGTCGATACGGGTCTTCCTCTGCCTCTTCTATCATGTTTCTTTGCTCTTCCTCCAGATGTTGCTTTTTCTTCGTCCTTGTGAGGTCTTTGTATATCCTCCTCTCTCGTTGGTAGTTTTCGGTGGTTGCGCTTGCTATTTGTCTTCTGGTTTTATGTAGTGCTTCCAGAGTCCGTTTTCCTTGCTCGTAGCATTCTCTGTCGAACCATGGTCTCGCTCTTCTGTTTGCGTCTTGTGTGGTGGCCCCACTTATTATACTTGTTGTCAGCCATTGCGCCGCCTCGTCAACATTTCCTGTTCTTATTGTTCTTTCAACATGGTCCATTTCTGTCATTTTCCCCTTGATTATTTCCATGTCCAATGTCTTACTGAGCGTTGTTTTTCGCCTTTCTTCTGTTTTGTTGGGTTTATCGATATCTATGTTTATCTCCACTGGGATGTGCTTGCGTATGAGTGCTTCTTCTTTTTTCAATGTAGTGGCAGCATGATTTGTGCTGAGACCTTTCGTGATTATTAGGTCTATCGTACTGGATCCCTTGTGATCTATGTATGTCCAGTCTTGGTGTCTGTTGCATACTGTGAATCCCTCGTTTATCAGGTACGCCAATACTTCTTTGCATTTTCTGTCTTGTCTGTTTATCGCGCAGTTCAGGTCTCCCGCAATGATTATCTTCTCCTTGTTTCCGCTGCGGTCAAGTGCCATCCCTAGTTTGCCTATTATGTCTGTTGCAGTATGGTCTGGGTTGAAATATGCTGCTACTACAACTCCAATTTTCGTCCTCACTACTAGCATGTTCTCTTCTCTTAGTAGTAGTTTCATGGGAGCCAGCTGTGGTTTAATAATGCACAATATTTATTTATTTATTTACTTAACTGTTTATTTAGCTGTTGATATAAATGTTGATTTAACTGTTGAGTTAACCGTTTATTTAAACTCTCATTTAACTATTTATTGACTTAACTATTTATTTATTTATTTAACTATTTATTTATTCAACTATTTATTTAACTATTGATTTAAAAATTCATTTAACTATTGATTTAACTATTTATTTAACAATTTATTTAACTATATATTTAACTATTGATTTAACTATTTACTTAACTGTTGATTTAACTTTTTATTTAACTACTTCCTTATTTTTTATTTAACTCTTTATTTAAGTATTTATTTAAATATTTATTTAACTATTTACTTAACTACTTATTTAACTATTGATTTAAGTATTGATTTAACTGTTGATTGAACTATTGATTTAACTGTTCATTTAACTGTTTATTTACCTGCTAATTTAACTGCTTATTTAACTGTTTATTTCACTGCTTATTTAACAGCCTATTTAACTGCTTATATAACTGCTTTTTAAACTACTTATTTAACTATTTATTTATTTATATACTCATTTATTTATATACTCATTTATTTATTAACTGTTGACTTAAATGTTGATTCAACTGTTGATTTAACCGTTTATTTAACCGCTTATTTAATCGCTTATTTCACTATTTATTTATTTAATTATTTATTTATTTACTTCTTCATTTATGTAATTGCTTATTTAACTGTTGATTTAACCGCTTATTTAACTTCATATTTAACCACTTATTTAACTATTTACTTAAATATTTATTTGCCTATTTATTTACTTAACTATTTATTTATTTAACTATTTATTTATTTCAATATTTATTTATTCAACTATTTATTTATTTACTTATCTATTTATTTAAATATGTATTTAAATATTGATTGAACTATTGATTTAAATATTTATTTTAATATTAATGTAAATATTTATTTATGTGCTTAATTAATTGCATATTTAACTACTTATTTCACTGCTTATTTAACTACTTATTTAACTATTTACTCAACTATTTATTTACTTACTTATTTCCTTATTTATTTAACTCTTTATTAACCTCTGTATTTAAACGTTGATTTAACCGCTGATTAAACCGTTTATTTAACCGCTTATTTAAACGCTTATTTAACTATTTATTTGCTTAACCATTTAATTATTTAACTATTTATATATTTAACTATTTATTTATTTATTTAACTATTCATTTATTAAACTATTGGCTGAACTATTGATTCAATTATTATTTAACTATTGATTTAATTATTGATTGAACTATTGATTTAACTATTTACTTAAATATTTATTTATCTATTTATTTCATTATTTATTTATTTTTTATTTAACAGTTTATTTAACTACTTATTTAACTGTTATTTATTTATTTATTTATTTAACTGCTTTTTAACCGTTTATTTAACCACTTGTTTATTTAATTATTTATATATTTAACTATTTATTTAACTATTTATTTATTTAACTATACACTTAGCTCTTGATTTAACTCTTTATTTAACTCTTTATTTAATTTTTTATTTAACCTTTTATGTAAGTATTGATTTTACTAATGATTTAACTTTTTATTTACCTATTTATTTATTTTTTTATTTAACTACTTATTTAACTATTGATTTAAATATTTATTTAACTATTGATTAAACTGTTGATTAAACTGTTGATTAAACTGCTTATTTAAGTGATTATTTAACAGCTTATTTAACTACTTATTTAACTATTTATTTAACTAATTATTTATTTACTTAAACGATTATTTAACTATTTATTTAACTGTTGATTTAACCGTTTATTTAACCGCTTACTTATTTAACAATTAATTTATTTAACTATTTATTTAACTACTTATTTGACTATTTATTTGACTATTTATTTAGCAATTGATTTAACTATTTATTTTCTTTTTATTTAAGTTTTCATTTAACTGTTGATTTAAATATTGATTTAAGTTTTGATTTAACTGTTGATTTAACTGCTTATTTAACCGCTTATTTTAAAGCATATGTAACCGCTTATTTATTTAACTATTTATTTATTTAACCATTTATTTAACTATTGACTTAACTATTGATTTAATTATTTATTTAACTGTACATTTAAATTATTATTTAAACATTTATTTAACTATTTATTTACCTACTGATTTAGCTATTGATTAAACTATCGATTTATAATTTTATTTAACTAATTTTTTTTTAAATATTTAATAATTTTTTAATTAACTACATATTTAAGTATTGATTTAACTATTGTTATAACTGTTGAAATAAGTGTTGATTTAACTGCTTATTTAACTGCTTATTTTACTGCTTATTTAACTACTATTTAACTACTTATTTAACAACTTATTTAACTATGTATTTAACTGTTTAACTATTTATTTATAGATTTATTTACTTATTTATTTATAAACCTGTTCATTTAATTGTTTAATTAACTGTTCATTTAACCGTTAATTTAACAGTTTTTTAACCATTGTTTTAACCGTTGATTTAACCGCTTATTTAACCACTTATTTATTTAACTATTTATTTTCTAATTATTAATTTATTTAATGATTTATTTAACTTTTTATTTATTAAACTATTCTTTTATTTTCTGTTTAACTATTTATTTAACTACTTATATAACTATTGATTTAACTGTTGATTGAACTGCTTACTACCTGCTTATTTAACTGCTTATTTAATTACTTATTTAACTATTTATTTAACTATTTATTTACTTATTTATTTACTTATTTAATTGTTTGTTTAAATTTTTATTTAACCGTTTAATTAACAGTTGATTTAACCGTTTATTTAACCGCTTATTTGACTGCTTATTTATTAATTATTTATTCATTTAACTATTAATTTATTTAACTAATTATTTACGTAACTATTTATTTTTTAATTAAGTATTTGTTTAACCATTTATTTGACTGTTGATTTAAACATTGATTTAACTTTTGATTTAAATATTGATTGCATTATTGATTGCACTATTGATTTAACTGTTGATTTAACTATTGATTTAACTTTTTATTTAACTATTTATTTAACTATTTACTTATTTTTATATTTGACTATTTATTTAAATAATAATTTCAGTATTGATTTAACTGCTGATTTAACTGCTGATTTAACTACTTATTTAACTACTAATTTAACTACTTATTTAAATAGTGATTAAAAACTGATTTAAATATTGATTTAACTACTTATTTAAATATTTATTTAACTATTTATTTAACTACTTATTTAACTGTTGATTTAATTGTGTACTTAACAGCTTATTTAACTAATTAATTAGAAATTTAATTATGTATTTATTTGTTTATTTAACCGTTTATTTAATGGTTTATTTAACCGTTAATTTAACAGTATATTTCACACTTCATTAATCCGTTTATTTAACCGCTTATTTAACCGATAATTTAACTATTTATTCATTTAACTATTTATTTAACTATTGAGTAAATATTTATTTATCTATCTATTTAACTATTTATTTACATTTTATTTTACATTTTTTTTTAATTTTTACTTAACTATTTATTTATTTTTTATTTAACTATTTATTTAACTACTCATTTAACTATTGATTTAATTATTGATTAAACTGTTGATTACATTATTGATTTAACTGCTTATTTAACTGCATATTTACCTACTTACTTAATTATTTATTTAACTATTTATTTAAATATTTATTTACTTATTTATTTAACTGTTTATTTAACCGTTGATTTAACCGCTTATTACCCGCCTATTTAACTATTTATTTATTTAACTATTTATTTATATAACTATTTATTTGTTTAACTATTAACTTATTCAACAATTTATTTAACTATTTATTTATTTAACTATTTGTTTAACTATATATTTAATTATTTATTTAAGTTTTTATTTAACTTTTCATTTTACCATTGGTTTAACTATTGATATAATTTTTGATGTAGCTGTTGATTTAACTGCTTATTTAACCGCTTATTTAAACGCATATGTAACCGCTTATTTATTTAACTATTTATTTATTTAACTATTGATTTAACTATTTGTTTAACTGTTTATTTAAAATTTTATTTAGATATTTATTTAACTATTTACTTAACTACTTATTTAACTATTGATTTAAGTAATGATTTAACTGTTGATTGAACTATTGATTTAACTGTTTATTTAACTGCTTATTTAACTGCTAATTTAAATGCTTATTTAACTGTTTATTTCACTGCTTATTTAACAGCCTATTTAACTGCTTATTTAACTGCTTATATAACTGCTTTTTTAACTAATTATTTAACTATTTATTTATTTACATACTTATTTATTTAACTGTTTATTTAAATGTTGATATAACTGTTGACTTAAAAGTTGATTCAACTGTTGATTTAACCGTTTATTTAACCGTTTATTTAAACGCTTATTTAACTATTTATTTATTTATTTAATTATTTATTTATTTACTTATTCATTTATATAATTGTTTGTTTAACTGTTGATTTAACCGCTTATTTAACCGCATATTTAACCGCTTATTTTACTATTCACTTAAATATTTATTTACCTATTTATTTACTTAACTATTTATTTATTTAACTATTTATTTATTTCAATATTTATTTATTTAACTATTTATTTATTTAACTATTTTTTTTATTTATTTATTTATTTAAATATTCATTTAAATATTGATTTAACTATTGAATTAAATATTTATTTTACTATTGATTTAAATATTTATTTACGTGCTTAATTAACTGCATATTTAACTACTTATTTTACTGCTTATCTAGCTACTTATAAACTATTTACTCAACTATTTATTTACTTACTTATTTCCTTTTTTATTTAAATATTTATTTAACTCTTTATTTAAATCTGTATTTAACCGTTGATTTAACCGCTGATTAAACCGTTTATTTAACCACTTATTTAAATTTTTTAACCGCTTATTTATTTAACCGCTTACTTATTTAACTATTTATTTAACTATTGATTAAACTATTGATTTAACTATTTATTTAACTGTTTATTTAGCAGTCTATTTTACTGTTGATTTAACTGTTATTTATTTATTTACTTAACTGTCTATTTAACCGTTTGTTTGACCGTTTATTTAACCACTTGTTTAACCTTATATTTAACCGCTTATTTATTTAACTATTTATTTAACTGTTGATTTAAATATTGATTTAACTATTGATTTAAATATTGATTGAACTATTGATTGAAATATTGATTTATATATTTATTTAACTATTGATCCAACTGTTGATTTAACTATTGATTTATGTCTTTATTTAACTTTTTATTTAATTATTGATTTAACTATTGATTTAAATTCTTTGTTTGACTAATTTATATTTTTTTTATTTAACTATTTATTTAACTGCTTATTTAACTAATGATTTAACTATTGATTTAACTATTGATTGAACAGCTAGTTTAACTGCTTATTTAACTGCATATTTATCTACTTATTTTTACTTTATTTTTTAGCTATTTATTTAATTATTTTTTATTTATTAACTGTTTATTTAACTGCTGATTTAACCGTTTATTTAACCGCCTATTTAACCGCTTATTTATTTATTTATTACCTATTTATTTATTTAACTATTTATTTATTTAAACATTTACATATTTTACTGCATATTTAACTCTTGACTTAACTATTTATTTAACAATTGATTTAACTATTGATTTCACTATTTATTTATTTCACTATTTATTTATTTAACTATTCATTTAATTATTGATTTAACTATTGATTTAACTATTTATTTAACTGTTTATTTAACTTATAATTTAAATATTTATTTACATTTTGATTTAAATATTGAATAAACTATTGATTTAAAATTTTATTTAACTATTTATTTGAATATTTATTTATTTTTTTATTTAACTATTTCTTTAACTACTTATTTAAATACTTATTTAACTACATATTTAAGTATTGATTTAAATATTGTTTTAAATGTTGATTTAAGTGTTGATTTAACTGCTTACTTTGCTGCTTAATTAACTGCTTATTTAATTGCTTATTTTACTACTTATTTAACCACTTATTTATCACCTTATTTAACCACTTATTTAACAATTTATTTAACTACTTATTTAACTATTTATTTAACTATTTATTTATATATATATTTATTTAACTCTTTATTTAACTGTTCACTTAACCGTTGATTTAACTGTTTATTTAACCGTTGATTTAACCGATTATTTAACCGTTGATTTAATCGTTGGTTTAACCGATCATTTAACCGTTTATTTAACCGCTTATTTATTCAACTATTTATTTATTTAACTATTTATTTAACTATTTATTTAACTATTTATTTAACTATTTGATTAACTATTTATTTAACTATTTGATTAACTATTGATTTAACTATTGATTTAAATATTGATTTAACTATTTATTTAACTATTTATATAATTACTTATTTAACCAATGATTTAACTGTTGATTTAACTATTGATTTAATTGTTGATTGAACTGCTTATTTAACTCATTATTAGCTGCTTATTTAACTACTTATTTAACTATTTATTTCACTATTTCTTTTATTTATTTATGTATTTACTTATTCACTTGTTTAATTAACTTTTTATTTAACCGTTTATTTACCCGCCTATTTAACCGCTTATTTATTAATTATTTATTTAACTATTTATTTTAATACTCATTTAACTATAGATTTAAATATTTCTTTATTTATATATTTATTTAACTATTGATTTAAATAGTTATTTAACTACCGATGTAACTATTTATTTACCTTTTTATTTAACTTTTTACTAAACTTTTTATTTAATTATTTATTTAGTTTTTTATTTAACTATTTATTTAACTACTTAACTACTTATTTAACTATTGATTTAACTATTGATTAAATTGTTGATTAAACTATTGATTTAACTGTTTATTTAGCAGTCTATTTTACTGCTTAATTAACTGCTTATTTAACTACTATTTGACTATGTATTTAAATATTTATTTATTTATTTATTTACTTATTTATCCGTTTATTTAACCGTTGATTTAACCGCTTATTTAACCGCTTATTCAACCGCTTGTGTAAATATTTATTTACTTAAATATTTATTTATTTAACTATTTATTTACATAACTATTTACTTGTTTAAGTAGTTATTTATTTAGCTATTTATTTAACTATTAATTCATTTAACTATTTATTTATATAACTATTTATTTATTTAAGTTTTGTTTACTATGTATTTAAATATTGATTTAAATATTGATTGAACTATTGATTTAACTATTTTTTTAACCATTAATTTAACTGTTAATTGAACTATTTAACTATTGATTTAACTCTTCATTTAATTATTTATTTAACTATTGATTTAATTTTTTTTAACTATTTATTTAAATACTTATTTTCTTATTTAACTATTTATTTAACTACATATTTAAGTACTTATATAATTATTAATGTAACTGTTGATTTTACTGTTGATTTAACTGCTTAATTAACTGCTAATTCACCGCTTATTTAACTGCTTATTTAACTGCTTATTTAACTCCTTATTTAACTTTTTCTTTAACTATTTATTTATATATTTTCGTAACTGTTTCTTTAACCGTTTATTTAACCGCTTATTTATTTAACTATTCGTTTATTTAACTATTTGTTTATTTATCTATTTATTTATGTAACTATTTATTTATTTAACTATTTATTTATTTAACTATATATTTATTTAACTATTTATTTATTTAATTACCTATTTAACTTTGATTTAGATATTGATTTAACTATTGATTTCACTATTGATTGACCTATTGATTGAAATATTGATTTAAATATTGATTTTTTATTTAACTAATTATTTAACTATTTATTTAAATACTTATTTAAGTACTTATTTAAATAGTGATTAAAAACTGATTTAAATATTGATTTAACTATTTATTTAACTATTTATTTAACTACTTATTTAACTGTTGATTTAACTGTGTATTTAAGGGCTTATTTAACTAATTAATTAGAAATTTAATTATTTATTTAGTTGTTTATTTAACCGTTTATTTAATCGTTTATTTAACCGTTAATTTAACAGTATATTTCACCGTTCATTAAACCGTTTATTTAACCGCTTATTTAACTGATTATTTAAATATTTATTTAACTATTGAGTAAATATTTATTTATCTATCTATTTAACTATTTATTTACATTTTATTTTACTTTTTTTGTTAATTTTTACTTAACTATTTATTTATTTTTTATTTAACTATTTACTTAACTACTCATTTAACTATTGATTTAATTATTGATTAAACTGTTGATTACATTATTGATTTAACTATTTATTTAACTGCTTATTTAACTACATATTTACCTACTTATTTAATTATTTATTTGACTACCGGTATTTATTTAAATATTTATTTATTTACTTATTTATTTAACTGTTAATTTAACGGTTGATTTAACCGCTTATTACCCGCCTATTTAACTATTTATTTATTTAACTATTTATTTATATAACTATTTATTTGTTTAACTATTAACTTATTCAACAATTTATTTAACTATTTATTTATTTAACTATTTGTTTAACTATTGATTTAATTATTTATTTAAATTTTTATTTAACTATTCATTTTACCATTGGTTTAACTATTTATATAATATTTGATGTAGCTGTTGATTTAACTGCTTATTTAACCGCTTATTTAAACGCATATGTAACCGCTTATTTATTTAACTAATTATTTATTTAACTATTGATTTAACTATTTATTTAACTGTTTATTTAAATTTTTATTTAGATATTTATTTAACTATTTACTTAACTACTTATTTAACTATTGATTTAAGTAATGATTTAACTGTTGATTGAGCTATTGATTTAACTGTTTATTTAACTGCTAATTTAACTGCTTATTTAACTGCTTATTTAACAGCCTATTTAACTGCTTATTTAACTGCTTATATAACTGCTTTTTTAACTACTTATTTAACTATTTATTTATTTACATACTTATTTATTTAACTGTTTATTTAAATGTTGATATAACTGTTGACTTAAAAGTTGATTCAACTGTTGATTTAACCGTTTATTTAACCCTTTATTTAAACGCTTATTTAACTATTTATTTATTTATTTACTTATTTATTTATATAATTGTTTATTTAACTGCTGATTTAACCGCTTATTTAACCGCATATTTAACCGCTTATTTAACTATTTACTTAAATATTTATTTACCTATTTATTTACTTAACTATTTATTTATTTAACTATTTATTTCAATATTTATTTATTTAACTATTTTTATTTATTTATTTATTTATTTATTTAAATATTTATTTAAATATTGAATTAAATATTTATTTTACTATTGATTTAAATATTTATTTACGTGCTTAATTAACTGCATATTTAACTACTTATTTCACTGCTTATCTAGCTACTTATTAACTATTTACTCTACTATTTATTTACTTACTTATTTCCTTTTTTATTTAAATAATTATTAAACTCTTTATTTAACTCTGTATTTAACCGTTGATTTAACCGCTGATTAAACCGTTTATTTAACCGCTTATTTAAACGCTTATTTAACTATTTATTTGCTTAACCATTTAATTATTTAACTATTTTTATATTTAACTATTTATTTATTTATTTAACTATTGATTTATTAAACTATTGGCTGAACTATTGATTCAATTATTATTTAACTATTGATTTAATTATTGATTGAACTATTGATTTAACTATTTACTTTTATATTTATTTATCTATTTATTTCATTATTTATTTATTTTTTATTTAACAGTTTATTTAACTACTTATTTAACTGTTATTTATTTATTTATTTAACTGCGTTTTAACCGTTTATTTAACCACTTGTTTATTTAATGATTTATTTATTTAACTATTTATTTAACTCTTTATTTAATTTTTTATTTAACCTTTTATGTAACTATTGATTTTACTAATGATTTAACTTTTTATTTACCTATTTATTTATTTTTTTTATTTAACTACTTATTTAACTATTGATTTAAATATTTATTTAACTATTGATTATACTGTTGATTAAACTGTTGATTAAACTGCTTATTTAAGTGATTATTTAACAGCTTATTTAACTACTTATTTAACTATTTATTTAACTAATTATTTATTTACTTAAACGATTATTTAACTATTTATTTAACTGTTGATTTAACCGTTTATTTAACCGCTTACTTATTTAACAATTAATTTATTTAACTATTTATATAACTACTTATTTGACTATTTATTTTACTATTTATTTAGCAATTGATTTAACTATTTATTTTCTTTTTATTTAAGTTTTCATTTAACTATTGATTTAAATATTGATTTAAGTTTTGATTTAACTGTTGATTTAACTGCTTATTTAACCGCTTATTTTAAAGCATATGTAACCGCTTATTTATTTAACTATTTATTTATTTAACCATTTATTTAACTATTGACTTATCTATTGATTTAATTATTTATTTAACTGTACATTTATATTATTATTTAAACATTTATTTAACTATTTATTTACCTACTGATTTAGCTATTGATTAAACTATCGATTTAAAATTTTATTTAACTAATTTTTTTTTAAATATTTAATAATTTTTTAATTAACTACATATTTAAGTATTGATTTAACTATTGTTATAACTGTTGAAATAAGTGTTGATTTAACTGCTTATTTAACTGCTTATTTTACTGCTTATTTAACTACTATTTAACTACTTATTTAACAACTTATTTAACTATGTATTTAACTGTTTAACTATTTATTTATATATTTATTTACTTATTTATTTATAAACCTGTTCATTTAATTGTTTAATTAACTGTTCATTTAACCGTTAATTTAACAGTTTTTTAACCATTGTTTTAACCGTTGATTTAACCGCTTATTTAACCACTTGTTTATTTAACTATTTATTTTCTAATTATTAATTTATTTAATGATTTATTTAACTTTTTATTTATTAAACTATTCTTTTATTTTCTGTTTAACTATTTATTTAACTACTTATATAACTATTGATTTAACTGTTGATTGAACTGCTTACTACCTGCTTATTTAACTGCTTATTTAATTACTTATTTAACTATTTATTTAACTATTTATTTGCTTATTTATTTACTTATTTAATTGTTTGTTTAAATTTTTATATAACCGTTTAATTAACAGTTGATTTAACCGTTTATTTAACCGCTTATTTGACTGCTTATTTATTAATTATTTATTCATTTAACTATTAATTTATTTAACTAATTATTTACGTAACTATTTATTTTTTAATTAAGTATTTGTTTAACTATTTATTTGACTGTTGATTTAAACATTGATTTAACTTTTGATTTAAATATTGATTGCATTATTGATTGCACTATTGATTTAACTGTTGATTTAACTATTGATTTAACTTTTTATTTAACTATTTATTTAACTATTTACTTATTTTTATATTTGACTATTTATTTAAATAATAATTTCAGTATTGATTTAACTGCTGATTTAACTGCTGATTTAACTACTTATTTAACTACTAATTTAACTACTTATTTAAATAGTGATTAAAAACTGATTTAAATATTGATTTAACTACTTATTTAAATATTTATTTAACTATTTATTTAACTACTTATTTAACTGTTGATTTAATTGTGTACTTAACAGCTTATTTAACTAATTAATTAGAAATTTAATTATGTATTTATTTGTTTATTTAACCATTTATTTAATGGTTTATTTAACCGTTAATTTAACAGTATATTTCACACTTCATTAATCCGTTTATTTAACCGCTTATTTAACCGATAATTTAACTATTTATTCATTTAACTATTTATTTAACTATTGAGTTAATATTTATTTATCTATCTATTTAACTATTTATTTACATTTTATTTTACATTTTTTTTAAATTTTTACTTAATTATTTATTTATTTTTTATTTAACTATTTATTTAACTACTCATTTAACTATTGATTTAATTATTGATTAAACTGTTGATTACATTATTGATTTAACTGCTTATTTAACTGCTTATTTAACTGCATATTTACCTACTTACTTAATTATTTATTTAACTATTTATTTAAATATTTATTTACTTATTTATTTAACTGTTTATTTAACCGTTGATTTAACCGCTTATTACCCGCCTATTTAACTATTTATTTATTTAACTATTTATTTATATAACTATTTATTTGTTTAACTATTAACTTATTCAACAATTTATTTAACTATTTATTTATTTAACTATTTGTTTAACTATAGATTTAATTATTTATTTAAGTTTTTATTTAACTTTTCATTTTACCATTGGTTTAACTATTGATATAATTTTTGATGTAGCTGTTGATTTAACTGCTTATTTAACCGCTTATTTAATCGCATATGTAACCGCTTATTTATTTAACTATTTATTTATTTAACTATTGATTTAACTATTTATTTAACTGTTTATTTAAATTTTTATTTAGATATTTATGTAACTATTTACTTAACTACTTATTTAACTATTGATTTAAGTAATGATTTAACTGTTGATTGAACTATTGATTTAACTGTTTATTTAACTGCTTATTTAACTGCTAATTTAAATGCTTATTTAACTGTTTATTTCACTGCTTATTTAACAGCCTATTTAACTGCTTATTTAACTGCTTATATAACTGCTTTTTTAACTAATTATTTAACTATTTATTTATTTACATACTTGTTTATTTAACTGTTTATTTAAATGTTGATATAACTGTTGACTTAAAAGTTGATTCAACTGTTGATTTAACCGTTTATTTAACCGTTTATTTAAACGCTTATTTAACTATTTATTTATTTATTTAATTATTTATTTATTTACTTATTCATTTATATAATTGTTTGTTTAACTGTTGATTTAACCGCTTATTTAACCGCATATTTAACCGCTTATTTTACTTTTTACTTAAATATTTATTTACCTATTTATTTACTTAACTATTTATTTATTTATTTCAATATTTATTTATTTCAATATTTATTTATTTAACTATTTATTTATTTAACTATTTTTTTTTATTTATTTATTTATTTAAATATTTATTTAAATATTGATTTAACTATTGAATTAAATATTTATTTTACTATTGATTTAAATATTTATTTACGTGCTTAATTAACTGCATATTTAACTACTTATTTCACTGCTTATCTAGCTACTTATAAACTATTTACTCAACTATTTATTTACTTACTTATTTCCTTTTTTATTTAAATATTTATTTAACTCTTTATTTAACTCAGTATTTAACCGTTGATTTAACCGCTGATTAAACCGTTTATTTAACCACTTATTTAAATTTTTTTAACCACTTATTTATTTAACCGCTTACTTATTTAACTATTGATTAAACTATAGATTTAACTATTTATTTAACTGTTTATTTAGCAGTCTATTTTACTGTTGATTTAACTGTTATTTATTTATTTACTTAACTGTCTATTTAACCGTTTGTTTGACCGTTTATTTAACCACTTGTTTAACCTTATATTTAACCGCTTATTTATTTAACTATTTATTTAACTGTTGATTTAAATATTGATTTAACTATTGATTTAAATATTGATTGAACTATTGATTGAAATATTGATTTATATATTTATTTAACTATTGATCCAACTGTTGATTTAACTATTGATGTATCTCTTTATTTAACTTTTTATTTAATTATTGATTTAACTATTGATTTAACTTCTTTGTTTGACTATTTTTTATTGTTTTTTATTTAACTATTTATTTAACTGCTTATTTAACTAATGATTTAACTATTGATTTAACTATTGATTAAACTGTTGATTGAACAGCTAGTTTAACTGCTTATTTAACTGCATATTTAACTACTTATTTTTACTTTATTTTTTAGCTATTTATTTAATTATTTTTTATTTATTAACTGTTTATTTAACTGTTGATTTAACCGTTTATTTAACCGCCTATTTAACCGCTTATTTATTTATTTATTTATTACCTATTTATTTATGTATTACCTATTTATTTATTTAACTATTTATTTATTTAAACATTTACATATTTTACTGCATATTTAACTCTTGATTTAACTATTTATTTAACAATTGATTTAACTATTGATTTTACTATTTATTTATTTCACTATTTATTTATTTAACTATTCATTTAATTATTGATTTAACTATTGATTTAACTATTTATTTAACTGTTTATTTAACTTATAATTTAAATATTTATTTACCTTCTGATTTAACTATTGATTAAACTATTGATTTAAAATTTTATTTAACTATTTATTTGAATATTTATTTATTTTTTTATTTAACTATTTATTTAACTACTTATTTAAATACTTATTTAACTACATATTTAAGTATTGATTTAAATATTGTTTTAAATGTTGATTTAAGTGTTGATTTAACTGCTTACTTTGCTGCTTAATTAACTGCTTATTTAATTGCTTATTTTACTACTTATTTAACCACTTCTTTATCAACTTATTTAACCACTTATTTAACAATTTATTTAACTACTTTTTTAACTATTTATTTAACTATTTATTTATATATTTATTTATTTAACTCTTTATTTAACTGTTCACTTAACCGTTGATTTAACTGTTTATTTAACCGTTGATTTAACCGATTATTTAACCGTTGATTTAATCGTTGGTTTAACCGATCATTTAACCGTTTATTTAACCGCTTATTTATTCAACTATTTATTTATTTAACTATTTATTTAACTACTTATTTAACTATTTATTTAACTATTTATTTAACTATTTGATTAACTATTGATTTAACTATTGATTTAAATATTGATTTAACTATTTATTTAACTATTTATATAATTACTTATTTAACCAATGATTTAACTGTTGATTTAACTACTGATTTAATTGTTGATTGAACTGCTTATTTAACTCATTATTAGCTGCTTATTTAACTACTTATTTAACTATTTATTTCACTATTTCTTTATTTATTTATGTATTTACTTATTCACTTGTTTATTTAACTTTTTATTTAACCGTTTATTTACCCGCCTATTTAACCGCTTATTTATTAATTATTTATTTAACTATTTATTTTAATACTCATTTAACTATAGATTTAAATATTTCTTTATTTATATATTTATTTAACTATTGATTTAAATAGTTATTTAACTACCGATGTAACTATTTATTTACCTGTTTATTTAACATTTTACTAAACTTTTTATTTAATTATTTATTTAGTTTTTTAATTAACTATTTATTTAACTATTTAACTACTTATTTAACTATTGATTTAACTATTGATTAAATTGTTGATTAAACTATTGATTTAACTGTTTATTTAGCAGTCTATTTTACTGTTTAATTAACTGCTTATTTAACTACTATTTGACTATGTATTTAAATATTTATTTATTTATTTATTTACTTATTTATTTATTTAACCGTTTATTTAACCGTTGATTTAACCGCTTATTTAACCGCTTATTCATCCGCTTGTGTAAATATTTATTTACTTAAATATTTATTTATTTAACTATTTATTTACATAACTATTTATTTGTTTAATTAGTTATTTATTTAGCTATTTATTTAACTATTAATTCATTTAACTATTTATTTATATAACTATTTATTTATTTAAGTTTTGTTTACTATGTATTTAAATATTGATTTAAATATTGATTGAACTATTGATTTAACTATTTTTTTAACCATTAATTTAACTGTTAATTGAACTATTTAACTATTGATTTAACTCTTCATTTAATTATTTATTTAACTGTTGATTTAATTTTTTATTTAACTATTTATTTAAATACTTATTTTCTTATTTAACTATTTATTTAACTACATATTTAAGTACTTATATAATTATTAATGTAACTGTTGATTTGACTGTTGATTTAACAGCTTAATTAACTGCTAATTCACCGCTTATTTAACTGCTTATTTAACTACTTATTTAACTATTTCTTTAACTATTTATTTATATATTTTCGTAACTGTTTCTTTAACCGTTTATTTAACCGCTTATTTATTTAACTATTCGTTTATTTAACTATTTGTTTATTTATCTATTTATTTATGTAACTATTTATTTATTTAACTATTTATTTATTTAACTATATATTTATTTAACTATTTATTTATTTAATTACTTATTTAACTTTGATTTAGATATTGATTTAACTATTGATTTCACTATTGATTGAACTATTGATTGAAATATTGATTTAAATATTGATTTTTTATTTAACTAATTATTTAACTATTTATTTAAATACTTATTTAAGTACTTATTTAAATAGTGATTAAAAACTGATTTAAATATTGATTTAACTATTTATTTAACTATTTATTTAACTACTTATTTAACTGTTGATTTAACTGTGTATTTAAGGGCTTATTTAACTAATTAATTAGAAATTTAATTATTTATTTAGTTGTTTATTTAACCGTTTATTTAATCGTTTATTTAACCGTTAATTTAACAGTATATTTCACCGTTCATTAAACCGTTTATTTAACCGCTTATTTAACTGATTATTTAAATATTTATTTAACTATTGAGTAAATATTTATTTATCTATCTATTTAACTATTTATTTACATTTTATTTTACTTTTTTTTTAATTTTTACTTAACTATTTATTTATTTTTTATTTAACTATTTACTTAACTACTCATTTAACTATTGATTTAATTATTGATTAAACTGTTGATTACATTATTGATTTAACTATTTATTTAACTGCTTATTTAACTACATATTTTCCTACTTATTTAATTATTTATTTGACTACCGGTATTTATTTAAATATTTATTTATTTACTTATTTATTTAACTGTTAATTTAACGGTTGATTTAACCGCTTATTACCCGCCTATTTAACAATTTATTTATTTAACTATTTATTTATATAACTATTTATTTGTTTAACTATTAACTTATTCAACAATTTATTTAACTATTTATTTATTTAACTATTTGTTTAACTATTGATTTAATTATTTATTTAAATTTTTATTTAACTATTCATTTTACCATTGGTTTAACTACTGATATAATTTTTGATGTAGCTGTTGATTTAACTGCTTATTTAACCGCTTATTTAAACGCATATGTAACCGCTTATTTATTTAACTAATTATTTATTTAACTATTCATTTAACTATTTATTTAACTGTTTATTTAAATTTTTATTTAGATATTTATTTAACTATTTACTTAACTACTTATTTAACTATTGATTTAAGTAATGATTTAACTGTTGATTGAGCTATTGATTTAACTGTTTATTTAACTGCTAATTTAACTGCTTATTTAACTGCTTATTTCACTGCTTATTTAACAGCCTATTTAACTGCTTATTTAACTGCTTATATAACTGCTTTTTTAACTACTTATTTAACTATTTATTTATTTACATACTTATTTATTTAACTGTTTATTTAAATGTTGATATAACTGTTGACTTAAGAGTTGATTCAACTGTTGATTTAACCCTTTATTTAAACGCTTATTTAACTATTTATTTATTTATTTACTTATTCATTTATATAATTGTTTATTTAACTGCTGATTTAACCGCTTATTTAACCGCATATTTAACCGCTTATTTAACTATTTACTTAAATATTTATTTACCTATTTATTTACTTAACTATTTATTTATTTAACTATTTATTTCAATATTTATTTATTTAACTATTTATTTATTTATTTATTTATTTAAATATTTATTTAAATATTGATTTAACTATTGAATTAAATATTTATTTTACTATTGATTTAAATATTTATTTACGTGCTTAATTAACTGCATATTTAACTACTTATTTCACTGCTTATCTAGCTACTTATTAACTATTTACTCTACTATTTATTTACTTACTTATTTCCTGTTTTATTTAAATAATTATTAAACTCTTTATTTAACTCTGTATTTAACCGTTGATTTAACCGCTGATTAAACCGTTTATTTAACCGCTTATTTAAACGCTTATTTAACTATTTATTTGCTTAACCATTTAATTATTTAACTATTTTTATATTTAACTATTTATTTATTTATTTAACTATTGATTTATTAAACTATTGGCTGAACTATTGATTCAATTATTATTTAACTATTGATTTAATTATTGATTGAACTATTGATTTAACTATTTACTTAAATATTTATTTATCTATTTATTTCATTATTTATTTATTTTTTATTTAACAGTTTATTTAACTATTTATTTAACTGTTATTTATTTATTTATTTATTTAACTGCGTTTTAACCGTTTATTTAACCACTTGTTTATTTAATGATTTATTTATTTAACTATTTATTTAACTCTTTATTTAATTTTTTATTTAACCTTTTATGTAACTATTGATTTTACTAATGATTTAACTTTTTATTTACCTATTTATTTATTTTTTTATTTAACTACTTATTTAACTATTGATTTAAATATTTATTTAACTATTGATTATACTGTTGATTAAACTGTTGATTAAACTGCTTATTTAAGTGATTATTTAACAGCTTATTTAACTACTTATTTAACTATTGATTTAACTAATTATTTATTTACTTAAACGATTATTTAACTATTTATTTAACTGTTGATTTAACCGTTTATTTAACCGCTTACTTATTTAACAATTAATTTATTTAACTATTTATTTAACTACTTATTTGACTATTTATTTTACTATTTATTTAGCAATTGATTTAACTATTTATTTTCTTTTTATTTAAGTTTTCATTTAACTATTGATTTAAATATTGATTTAAGTTTTGATTTAACTGTTGATTTAACTGCTTATTTAACCGCTTATTTTAAAGCATATGTAACCGCTTATTTATTTAACTATTTATTTATTTAACCATTTATTTAACTATTGACTTATCTATTGATTTAATTATTTATTTAACTGTACATTTATATTATTATTTAAACATTTATTTAACTATTTATTTACCTACTGATTTAGCTATTGATTAAACTATCGATTTAAAATTTTATTTAACTAATTTTTTTTTAAATATTTAATAATTTTTTAATTAACTACATATTTAAGTATTGATTTAACTATTGTTATAACTGTTGAAATAAGTGTTGATTTAACTGCTTATTTAACTGCTTATTTTACTGCTTATTTAACTACTATTTAACTACTTATTTAACAACTTATTTAACTATGTATTTAACTGTTTAACTATTTATTTATATATTTATTTACTTATTTATTTATAAACCTGTTCATTTAATTGTTTAATTAACTGTTCATTTAACCGTTAATTTAACAGTTTTTTAACCATTGTTTTAACCGTTGATTTAACCGCTTATTTAACCACTTGTTTATTTAACTATTTATTTTCTAATTATTAATTTATTTAATGATTTATTTAACTTTTTATTTATTAAACTGTTCTTTTATTTTCTGTTTAACTATTTATTTAACTACTTATATAACTATTGATTTAACTGTTGATTGAACTGCTTACTACCTGCTTATTTAACTGCTTATTTAATTACTTATTTAACTATTTATTTAACTATTTATTTACTTATTTATTTACTTATTTAATTGTTTGTTTAAATTTTTATATAACCGTTTAATTAACAGTTGATTTAACCGTTTATTTAACCGCTTATTTGACTGCTTATTTATTAATTATTTATTCATTTAACTATTAATTTATTTAACTAATTATTTACGTAACTATTTATTTTTTAATTAAGTATTTGTTTCACTATTTATTTGACTGTTGATTTAAACATTGATTTAACTTTTGATTTAAATATTGATTGCATTATTGATTGCACTATTGATTTAACTGTTGATTTAACTATTGATTTAACTTTTTATTTAACTATTTATTTAACTATTTACTTATTTTTATATTTGACTATTTATTTAAATAATAATTTCAGTATTGATTTAACTGCTGATTTAACTGCTGATTTAACTACTTATTTAACTACTAATTTAACTACTTATTTAAATAGTGATTAAAAACTGATTTAAATATTGATTTAACTACTTATTTAAATATTTATTTAACTATTTATTTAACTACTTATTTAACTGTTGATTTAATTGTGTACTTAACAGCTTATTTAACTAATTAATTAGAAATTTAATTATGTATTTATTTGTTTATTTAACCGTTTATTTAATGGTTTATTTAACCGTTAATTTAACAGTATATTTCACACTTCATTAATCCGTTTATTTAACCGCTTATATAACCGATAATTTAACTATTTATTCATTTAACTATTTATTTATCTATTGAGTAAATATTTATTTATCTATCTATTTAACTATTTATTTACATTTTATTTTACATTTTTTTTTAATTTTTACTTAACTATTTATTTATTTTTTATTTAACTATTTATTTAACTACTCATTTAAATATTGATTTAATTATTGATTAAACTGTTGATTACATTATTGATTTAACTGCTTATTTAACTGCATATTTACCTACTTACTTAATTATTTATTTAACTATTTATTTAAATATTTATTTACTTATTTATTTAACTGTTTATTTAACCGTTGATTTAACCGCTTATTATCCGCCTATTTAACTATTTATTTATTTAACTATTTATTTATATAACTATTTATTTGTTTAACTATTAACTTATTCAACAATTTATTTAACTATTTATTTATTACCTATTTGTTTAACTATATATTTAATTATTTATTTAAGTTTTTATTTAACTTTTCAATTTACCATTGGTTTAACTATTGATATAATTTTTGATGTAGCTGTTGATTTAACTGCTTATTTAACCGCTTATTTAAACGCATATGTAACCGCTTATTTATTTAACTATTTATTTATTTAACTATTGATTTAACTATTTATTTAACTGTTTATTTAAATTTTTATTTAGATATTTATTTAACTATTTACTTAACTACTTATTTAACTATTGATTTAAGTAATGATTTAACTGTTGATTGAACTATTGATTTGACTGTTTATTTAACTGCTTATTTAACTGCTAATTTAAATGCTTATTTAACTGTTTATTTCACTGCTTATTTAACAGCCTATTTAACTGCTTATTTAACTGCTTATATAACTGCTTTTTTAACTAATTATTTAACTATTTATTTATTTACATACTTATTTATTTAACTGTTTATTTAAATGTTGATATAACTGTTGACTTAAAAGTTGATTCAACTGTTGATTTAACCGTTTATTTAACCGTTTATTTAAACGCTTATTTAACTATTTATTTATTTATTTATTTATTTACTTATTCATTTATATAATTGTTTGTTTAACTGTTGATTTAACCGCTTATTTAACCGCATATTTAACCGCTTATTTTACTATTTACTTAAATATTTATTTACCTATATATTTACTTAACTATTTATTTATTTAACTATTTATTTATTCCAATATTTATTTATTTAACTATTTATTTATTTAACTATTTTTTTATTTATTTATTTATTTAAATATTTATTTAAATATTGATTTAACTATTGAATTAAATATTTATTTTACTATTGATTTAAATATTTATTTACGTGCTTAATTAACTGCATATTTAACTACTTATTTTACTGCTTATCTAGCTACTTATAAACTCTTTACTCAACTATTTATTTACTTACTTATTTCCTTTTTTATTTAAATATTTATTTAACTCTTTATTTAACTCTGTATTTAACCGTTGATTTAACCGCTGATTAAACCGTTTATTTAACCACTTTTTTAATTTTTTAACCGCTTATTTATTTAACCGCTTACTTATTTAACTATTTATTTAACTATTGATTAAACTATTGATTTAACTATTTATTTAACTGTTTATTTAGCAGTCTATTTTACTGTTGATTTAACTGTTATTTATTTATTTACTTAACTGTCTATTTAACCGTTTGTTTGACCGTTTATTTAACCACTTGTTTAACCTTATATTTAACCGCTTATTTATTTAACTATTTATTTAACTGTTGATTTAAATATTGATTTAACTATTGATTTAAATATTGATTGAACTATTGATTGAAATATTGATTTATATATTTATTTAACTATTGATCCAACTGTTGATTTAACTATTGATTTATGTCTTTATTTAACTTTTTATTTAATTATTGATTTAACTATTGATTTAACTTCTTTGTTTGACTATTTTTTATTTTTTTTATTTAACTATTTATTTAACTGCTTATTTAAATAATGATTTAATTATTGATTTAACTATTGATTAAACTGTTGATTGAACAGCTAGTTTAACTGCTTATTTAACTGCATATTTAACTACTTATTTTTACTTTATTTTTTAGCTATTTATTTAATTATTTTTTATTTATTAACTGTTTATTTAACTGTTGATTTAACCGTTTATTTAACCGCCTATTTAACCGCTTATTTATTTATTTATTACCTATTTATTTATTTAACTATTTATTTATTTAAACATTTACATATTTTACTGCATATTTAACTCTTGACTTAACTATTTATTTAACAATTGATTTAACTATTGATTTCACTATTTATTTATTTCACTATTTATTTATTTAACTATTCATTTAATTATTGATTTAACTATTGATTTAACTATTTATTTAACTGTTTATTTAACTTATAATTTAAATATTTATTTACCTTTTGATTTAACTATTGATTAAACTATTGATTTAAAATTTTATTTAACTATTTATTTGAATATTTATTTATTTTTTTATTTAACTATTTATTTAACTACTTATTTAAATTCTTATTTAACTACATATTTAAGTATTGATTTAAATATTGTTTTAAATGTTGATTTAAGTGTTGATTTAACTGCTTACTTTGCTGCTTAATTAACTGCTTATTTAATTGCTTATTTTACTACTTATTTAACCACTTATTTATCACCTTATTTAACCACTTATTTAACAATTTATTTAACTATTTATTTAACTATTTATTTAACTATGTATTTATATATTTATTTATTTAACTCTTTATTTAACTGTTCACTTAACCGTTGATTTAACTGTTTATTTAACCGTTGATTTAACCGATTATTTAACCGTTGATTTAATCGTTGGTTTAACCGATCATTTAACAGTTTATTTAACCGCTTATTTATTCAACTATTTATTTATTTAAATATTTATTTAACTACTTATTTAACTATTTATTTAACTATTTATTTAACTATTTGATTAACTATTGATTTAACTATTGATTTAAATATTGATTTAACTATTTATTTAACTATTTATATAATTACTTATTTAACCAATGATTTAACTGTTGATTTAACTATTGATTTAATTGTTGATTGAACTGCTTAATTAACTCATTATTAGCTGCTTATTTAACTACTTATTTAACTATTTATTTCACTATTTCTTTATTTATTTATGTATTTACTTATTCACTTGTTTAATTAACTTTTTATTTAACCGTTTATTTACCCGCCTATTTAACCGCTTATTTATTAATTATTTATTTAACTATTTATTTTAATACTCATTTAACTATAGATTTTATTATTTCTTTATTTATATATTTATTTAACTATTGTTTTAAATAGTTATTTAACTACCGATGTAACTATTTATTTTCCTTTTTATTTAACTTTTTACTAAACTTTTTATTTAATTATTTATTTAGTTTTTTATTTAACTATTTATTTAACTACTTAACTACTTATTTAACTATTGATTTAACTATTGATTAAATTGTTGATTAAACTATTGATTTAACTGTTTATTTAGCAGTCTATTTTACTGCTTAATTAACTGCTTATTTAACTACTATTTGACTATGTATTTAAATATTTATTTATTTACTTATTTATTTATTTAACCGTTTATTTAACCGTTGATTTAACCGCTTATTTAACCGCTTATTCAACCGCTTGTGTAAATATTTATTTACTTAAATATTTATTTATTTAACTATTTATTTACATAACTATTTACTTGTTTAAGTAGTTATTTATTTAGCTATTTATTTTACTATTAATTCATTTAACTATTTATTTATATAACTATTTATTTATTTAAGTTTTGTTTACTATGTATTTAAATATTGATTTAAATATTGATTGAACTATTGATTTAACTATTTTTTTAACCATTAATTTAACTGTTAATTGAACTATTTAACTATTGATTTAACTCTTCATTTAATTATTTATTTAACTATTGATTTAATTTTTTTTAACTATTTATTTAAATACTTATTTTCTTATTTAACTATTTATTTAACTACATATTTAAGTACTTATATAATTATTAATGTAACTGTTGATTTGACTGTTGATTTAACTGCTTAATTAACTGCTAATTCACCGCTTATTTAACTGCTTATTTAACTACTTATTTAACTTTTTCTTTAACTATTTATTTATATATTTTCGTAACTGTTTCTTTAACCGTTTATTTAACCGCTTATTTATTTAACTATTCGTTTATTTAACTATTTGTTTATTTATCTATTTATTTATGTAACTATTTATTTATTTAACTATTCATTTATTTAACTATATATTTATTTAACTATTTATTTATTTAATTACCTATTTAACTTTGATTTAGATATTGATTTAACTATTGATTTCACTATTGATTGAACTATTGATTGAAATATTGATTTAAATATTGATTTTTTATTTAACTAATTATTTAACTATTTATTTAAATACTTATTTAACTACTTATTTAAATAGTGATTAAAAACTGATTTAAATATTGATTTAACTATTTATTTAACTATTTATTTAACTACTTATTTAACTGTTGATTTAACTGTGTATTTAAGGGCTTATTTAACTAATTAATTAGAAATTTAATTATTTAATTACTTGTTTATTTAACCGTTTATTTAATCGTTTATTTAACCGTTAATTTAACAGTATATTTCACCGTTCATTAAACCGTTTATTTAACCGCATATTTAACTGATTATTTAAATATTTATTTAACTATTGAGTAAATATTTATTTATCTATCTATTTAACTATTTATTTACATTTTATTTTACTTTTTTTTTAATTTTTACTTAACTATTTATTTATTTTTTATTTAACTATTTACTTAACTACTCATTTAACTATTGATTTAATTATTGATTAAACTGTTGATTACATTATTGATTTAACTATTTATTTAAGTGCTTATTTAACTACATATTTACCTACTTATTTAATTATTTATTTGACTACCGGTATTTATTTAAATATTTATTTATTTACTTATTTATTTAACTGTTAATTTAACGGTTGATTTAACCGCTTATTACCCGCCTATTTAACAATTTATTTATTTAACTATTTATTTATATAACTATTTATTTGTTTAACTATTAACTTATTCAACAATTTATTTAACTATTTATTTATTTAACTATTTGTTTAACTATTGATTTAATTATTTATTTAAATTTTTATTTAACTATTCATTTTACCATTGGTTTAACTATTTATATAATTTTTGATGTAGCTGTTGATTTAACTGCTTATTTAACCGCTTATTTAAACGCATATGTAACCGCTTATTTATTTAACTAATTATTTATTTAACTATTGATTTAACTATTTATTTAACTGTTTATTTAAATTTTTATTTAGATATTTATTTAACTATTTACTTAACTACTTATTTAACTATTGATTTAAGTAATGATTTAACTGTTGATTGAGCTATTGATTTAACTGTTTATTTAACTGCTAATTTAACTGCTTATTTAACTGTTTATTTAACTGCTTATTTAACAGCCTATTTAACTGCTTATTTAACTGCTTATATAACTGTGTTTTTAACTACTTATTTAACTATTTATTTATTTACATACTTATTTATTTAACTGTTTATTTAAATGTTGATATAACTGTTGACTTAAAAGTTGATTCAACTGTTGATTTAACCGTTTATTTAACCCTTTATTTAAACGCTTATTTAACTATTTATTTATTTATTTACTTATTCATTTATATAATTGTTTATTTAACTGCTGATTTAACCGCTTATTTAACCGCATATTTAACCGCTTATTTAACTATTTACTTAAATATTTATTTACCTATTTATTTACTTAACTATTTATTTATTTAACTATTTATTTCAATATTTATTTATTTAACTATTTATTTATTTAACTATTTTTATTTATTTATTTATTTAAATATTTATTTAAATATTGATTTAACTATTGAATTAAATATTTATTTTACTATTGATTTAAATATTTATTTACGTGCTTAATTAACTGCATATTTAACTACTTATTTCACTGCTTATCTAGCTACTTATTAACTATTTACTCTACTATTTATTTACTTACTTATTTCCTTTTTTATTTAAATAATTATTAAACTCTTTATTTAACTCTGTATTTAACCGTTGATTTAACCGCTGATTAAACCGTTTATTTAACCGCTTATTTAAACGCTTATTTAACTATTTATTTGCTTAACCATTTAATTATTTAACTATTTTTATATTTAACTATTTATTTATTTATTTAACTATTGATTTATTAAACTATTGGCTGAACTATTGATTCAATTATTATTTAACTATTGATTTAATTATTGATTGAACTATTGATTTAACTATTTACTTAAATATTTATTTATCTATTTATTTCATTATTTATTTATTTTTTATTTAACAGTTTATTTAACTACTTATTTAACTGTTATTTATTTATTTATTTAACTGCGTTTTAACCGTTTATTTAACCACTTGTTTATTTAATGATTTATTTATTTAACTATTTATTTAACTCTTTATTTAATTTTTTATTTAACCTTTTATGTAACTATTGATTTTACTAATGATTTAACTTTTTATTTACCTATTTATTTATTTTTTTTATTTAACTACTTATTTAACTATTGATTTAAATATTTATTTAACTATTGATTATACTGTTGATTAAACTGTTGATTAAACTGCTTATTTAAGTGATTATTTAACAGCTTATTTAACTACTTATTTAACTATTTATTTAACTAATTATTTATTTACTTAAACGATTATTTAACTATTTATTTAACTGTTGATTTAACCGTTTATTTAACCGCTTACTTATTTAACAATTAATTTATTTAACTATTTATTTAACTACTTATTTGACTATTTATTTTACTATTTATTTAGCAATTGATTTAACTATTTATTTTCTTTTTATTTAAGTTTTCATTTAACTATTGATTTAAATATTGATTTAAGTTTTGATTTAACTGTTGATTTAACTGCTTATTTAACCGCTTATTTTAAAGCATATGTAACCGCTTATTTATTTAACTATTTATTTATTTAACCATTTATTTAACTATTGACTTATCTATTGATTTAATTATTTATTTAACTGTACATTTAAATTATTATTTAAACATTTATTTAACTATTTATTTACCTACTGATTTAGCTATTGATTAAACTATCGATTTAAAATTTTATTTAACTAATTTTTTTTTAAATATTTAATAATTTTTTAATTAACTACATATTTAAGTATTGATTTAACTATTGTTATAACTGTTGAAATAAGTGTTGATTTAACTGCTTATTTAACTGCTTATTTTACTGCTTATTTAACTACTATTTAACTACTTATTTAACAACTTATTTAACTATGTATTTAACTGTTTAACTATTTATTTATATATTTATTTACTTATTTATTTATAAACCTGTTCATTTAATTGTTTAATTAACTGTTCATTTAACCGTTAATTTAACAGTTTTTTAACCATTGTTTTAACCGTTGATTTAACCGCTTATTTAACCACTTGTTTATTTAACTATTTATTTTCTAATTATTAATTTATTTAATGATTTATTTAACTTTTTATTTATTAAACTATTCTTTTATTTTCTGTTTAACTATTTATTTAACTACTTATATAACTATTGATTTAACTGTTGATTGAACTGCTTACTACCTGCTTATTTAACTGCTTATTTAATTACTTATTTAACTATTTATTTAACTATTTATTTACTTATTTATTTACTTATTTAATTGTTTGTTTAAATTTTTATTTAACCGTTTAATTAACAGTTGATTTAACCGTTTATTTAACCGCTTATTTGACTGCTTATTTATTAATTATTTATTCATTTAACTATTAATTTATTTAACTAATTATTTACGTAACTATTTATTTTTTAATTAAGTATTTGTTTAACTATTTATTTGACTGTTGATTTAAACATTGATTTAACTTTTGATTTAAATATTGATTGCATTATTGATTGCACTATTGATTTAACTGTTGACTTAACTATTGATTTAACTTTTTATTTAACTATTTATTTAACTATTTACTTATTTTTATATTTGACTATTTATTTAAATAATAATTTCAGTATTGATTTAACTGCTGATTTAACTGCTGATTTAACTACTTATTTAACTACTAATTTAACTACTTATTTAAATAGTGATTAAAAACTGATTTAAATATTGATTTAACTACTTATTTAAATATTTATTTAACTATTTATTTAACTACTTATTTAACTGTTGATTTAATTGTGTACTTAACAGCTTATTTAACTAATTAATTAGAAATTTAATTATGTATTTATTTGTTTATTTAACCGTTTATTTAATGGTTTATTTAACCGTTAATTTAACAGTATATTTCACACTTCATTAATCCGTTTATTTAACCGCTTATTTAACCGATAATTTAACTATTTATTCATTTAACTAATTATTTAACTATTGAGTAAATATTTATTTATCTATCTATTTAACTATTTATTTACATTTTATTTTACATTTTTTTTTAATTTTTACTTAACTATTTATTTATTTTTTATTTATCTATTTATTTAACTACTCATTTAACTATTGATTTAATTATTGATTAAACTGTTGATTACATTATTGATTTAACTGCTTATTTAAATGCTTATTTAACTGCTTATTTAACTGCATATTTACCTACTTACTTAATTATTTATTTAACTATTTATTTAAATATTTATTTACTTATTTATTTAACTGTTTATTTAACCGTTGATTTAACCGCTTATTACCCGCCTATTTAACTATTTATTTATTTAACTATTTATTTATATAACTATTTATTTGTTTAACTATTAACTTATTCAACAATTTATTTAACTATTTATTTATTTAACTATTTGTTTAACTATAGATTTAATTATTTATTTAAGTTTTTATTTAACTTTTCATTTTACCATTGGTTTAACTATTGATATAATTTTTGATGTAGCTGTTGATTTAACTGCTTATTTAACCGCTTATTTAAACGCATATGTAACCGCTTATTTATTTAACTATTTATTTATTTAACTATTGATTTAACTATTTATTTAACTGTTTATTTAAATTTTTATTTAGATATTTATTTAACTATTTACTTAACTACTTATTTAACTATTGATTTAAGTAATGATTTAACTGTTGATTGAACTATTGATTTAACTGTTTATTTAACTGCTTATTTAACTGCTAATTTAAATGCTTATTTAACTGTTTATTTCACTCCTTATTTAACAGCCTATTTAACTGCTTATTTAACTGCTTACATAACTGCTTTTTAACTAATTATTTAACTATTTATTTATTTACATACTTATTTATTTAACTGTTTATTTAAATGTTGATATAACTGTTGACTTAAAAGTTGATTCAACTGTTGATTTAACCGTTTATTTAACCGTTTATTTAAACGCTTATTTAACTATTTATTTATTTATTTAATTATTTATTTATTTACTTATTCATTTATATAATTGTTTGTTTAACTGTTGATTTAACCGCTAATTTAACCGCATATTTAACCGCTTATTTTACTATTTACTTAAATATTTATTTACCTATTTATTTACTTAACTATTTATTTATTTAACTATTTATATATTTAAATATTTATTTATTTAACTATTTATTTATTTAACTATTTTTTTATTTATTTATTTATTTAAATATTTAATTAAATATTGATTTAACTATTGAATTAAATATTTATTTTATTATTGTTTTAAATATTTATTTACGTGCTTAATTAACTGCATATTTAACTACTTATTTCACTGCTTATCTAGCTACTTATAAACTATTTACTCAACTATTTATTTACTTACTTATTTCCTTTTTTATTTAAATATTTATTTAACTCTTTATTTAACTCTGTATTTAACCGTTGATTTAACCGCTGATTAAACCGTTTATTTAACCACTTATTTAAATTTTTTTTAACCGCTTATTTATTTAACCGCTTATTTAACTATTTATTTAACTATTGATTAAACTATTGATTTAACTATTTATTTAACTGTTTATTTAGCAGTCTATTTTACTGTTGATTTAACTGTTATTTATTTATTTACTTAACTGTCTATTTAACCGTTTGTTTGACCGTTTATTTAACCACTTGTTTAACCTTATATTTAACCGCTTATTTATTTAACTATTTATTTAACTGTTGATTTAAATATTGATTTAACTATTGATTTAAATATTGATTGAATTATTGATTGAAATATTGATTTATATATTTATTTAACTATTGATCCAACTGTTGATTTAAGTATTGATTTATGTCTTTATTTAACTTTTTATTTAATTATTGATTTAACTATTGATTTAACTTCTTTGTTTGACTATTTTTTATTTTTTTTATTTAACTATTTATTTAACTGCTTATTTAACTAATGATTTAACTATTGATTTAACTATTGATTAAACTATTGATTGAACAGCTAGTTTAACTGCTTATTTAACTGCATATTTAACTACTTATTTTTACTTTATTTTTTAGCTATTTATTTAATTACTTTTTATTTATTAACTGTTTATTTAACTGCTGATTTAACCGTTTATTTAACCGCCTATTTAACCGCTTATTTATTTATTTATTACCTATTTATTTATTTAACTATTTATTTATTTAAACATTTACATATTTTACTGCATATTTAACTCTTGACTTAACTATTTATTTAACAATTGATTTAACTATTGATTTCACTATTTATTTATTTCACTATTTATTTATTTAACTATTCATTTAATTATTGATTTAACTATTGATTTAACTATTTATTTAACTGTTTATTTAACTTGTAATTTAAATATTTATTTACCTTTTGATTTAACTATTGATTAAACTATTGATTTAAAATTTTATTTAACTATTTATTTGAATATTTATTTATTTTTTTATTTAACTATTTATTTAACTACTTATTTAAATACTTATTTAACTACATATTTAAGTATTGATTTAAATATTGTTTTAAATGTTGATTTAAGTGTTGATTTAACTGCTTACTTTGCTGCTTAATTAACTGCTTATTTAATTGCTTATTTTACTACTTATTTAACCAGTTATTTATTAACTTATTTAACCACTTATTTATCAATTTATTTAACTACTTATTTAACTATTTATTTAACTATTTATGTATATATTTATTTATTTAACTCTTTATTTAACTGTTCACTTAACCGTTGATTTAACTGTTTATTTAACCGTTGATTTAACCGATTATTTAACCGTTGATTTAATCGTTGGTTTAACCGATCATTTAACCGTTTATTTAACCGCTTATTTATTCAAGTATTTATTTATTTAACTATTTATTTAACTACTTATTTAACTACTTATTTAACTAATTTATTTAACTATTTATTTAACTATTTGATTAACTATTGATTTAACTATTGATTTAAATATTGATTTAACTATTTATTTAACTATTTATATAATTACTTATTTAACCAATGATTTAACTATTGATTTAATTGTTGATTGAACTGCTTATTTAACTCATTATTAGCTGCTTATTTAACTACTTATTTAACTATTTATTTCACTATTTCTTTATTTATTTATGTATTTACTTATTCACTTGTTTATTTAACTTCTTATTTAACCGTTTATTTACCCGCCTATTTAACCGCTTATTTATTAATTATTTGTTTAACTATTTATTTTAATACTCATTTAACTATAGATTTAAATATTTCTTTATTTATATATTTATTTAACTATTGATTTAAATAGTTATTTAACTACCGATGTAACTATTTATTTACCTTTTTATTTAACTTTTTACTAAACTTTTAATTTAATTATTTATTTAGTTTTTTATTTAACTATTTATTTAACTACTTAACTACTTATTTAACTATTGATTTAACTATTGATTAAATTGTTGATTAAACTATTGATTTAACTGTTTATTTAGCAGTCTATTTTACTGCTTAATTAACTGCTTATTTAAGTACTATTTGACTATGTATTTAAATATTTATTTATTTATTTATTTACTTATTTATTTATTTAACCGTTTATTTAACCGTTGATTTAACCGCTTATTTAACCGCTTATTCAACCGCTTGTGTAAATATTTATTTACTTAAATATTTATTTATTTAACTATTTATTTACATAACTATTTATTTGTTTAATTAGTTATTTATTTAGCTATTTATTTAACTATTAATTCATTTAACTATTTATTTATATAACTATTTATTTATTTAAGTTTTGTTTAATATGTATTTAAATATTGATTTAAATATTGATTGAACTATTGATTTAACTATTTTTTTAACCATTAATTTAACTGTTAATTGAACTATTTAACTATTGATTTAACTCTTCATTTAATTATTTATTTAACTATTTATTTAACTATTGATTTAATTTTTTATTTAACTATTTATTTAAATACTTATTTTCTTATTTAACTATTTATTTAACTACATATTTAAGTACTTATATAATTATTAATGTAACTGTTGATTTGACTGTTGATTTAACTGCTTAATTAACTGCTAATTCACCGCTTATTTAACTGCTTATTTAACTACTTATTTAACTATTTCTTTAACTATTTATTTATATTTTTTCGTAACTGTTTCTTTAACCGTTTATTTAACCGCTTATTTATTTAACTATTCGTTTATTTAACTATTTGTTTATTTATCTATTTATTTATGTAACTATTTATTTATTTAACTATTTATTTATTTAACTATATATTTATTAACTATTTATTTATTTAATTACCTATTTAACTTTGATTTAGATATTGATTTAACTATTGATTTCACTATTGATTGAACTATTGATTGAAATATTGATTTAAATATTGATTTTTTATTTAACTAGTTATTTAACTATTTATTTAAATACTTATTTAAGTACTTATTTAAATAGTGATTAAAAACTGATTTAAATATTGATTTAACTATTTATTTAACTATTTATTTAACTACTTATTTAACTGTTGATTTAACTGTGTATTTAAGGGCTTATTTAATTAATTAATTAGAAATTTAATTATTTATTTAGTTGTTTATTTAACCGTTTATTTAATCGTTTATTTAACCGTTAATTTAACAGTATATTTCACCGTTCATTAAACCGTTTATTTAACCGCTTATTTAACTGATTATTTAAATATTTATTTAACTATTGAGTAAATATTTATTTATCTATCTATTTAACTATTTATTTACATTTTATTTTACTTTTTTTTTTAATTTTTACTTAACTATTTATTTATTTTTTATTTAACTATTTACTTAACTACTCATTTAACTATTGATTTAATTATTGATTAAACTGTTGATTACATTATTGATTTAACTGTTTATTTAACTGCTTATTTAACTACATATTTACCTACTTATTTAATTATTTATTTGACTACCGGTATTTATTTAAATATTTATTTATTTACTTATTTATTTAACTGTTAATTTAACGGTTGATTTAACCGCTTATTACCCGCCTATTTAACTATTTATTTATATAACTATTTATTTGTTTAACTATTAACTTATTCAACAATTTATTTAACTATTTATTTATTTAACTATTTGTTTAACTATTGATTTAATTATTTATTTAAATTTTTATTTAACTATTCATTTTACCATTGGTTTAACTACTGATATAATTTTTGATGTAGCTGTTGATTTAACTGCTTATTTAACCGCTTATTTAAACGCATATGTAACCGCTTATTTATTTAACTAATTATTTATTTAACTATTCATTTAACTATTTATTTAACTGTTTATTTAAATTTTTATTTAGATATTTATTTAACTATTTACTTAACTACTTATTTAACTATTGATTTAAGTAATGATTTAACTGTTGATTGAGCTATTGATTTAACTGTTTATTTAACTGCTAATTTAACTGCTTATTTAACTGCTTATTTCACTGCTTATTTAACAGCCTATTTAACTGCTTATTTAACTGCTTATATAACTGCTTTTTTAACTACTTATTTAACTATTTATTTATTTACATACTTATGTATTTAACTGTTTATTTAAATGTTGATATAACTGTTGTCTTAAAAGTTGATTCAACTGTTGATTTAACCGTTTATTTAACCCTTTATTTAAACGCTTATTTAACTATTTATTTATTTATTTACTTATTCATTTATATAATTGTTTATTTAACTGCTGATTTAACCGCTTATTTAACCGCATATTTAACCGCTTATTTAACTATTTACTTAAATATTTAATTACCTATTTATTTACTTAACTATTTATTTATTTAACTATTTATTTCAATATTTATTTATTTAACTATTTATTTATTTAACTATTTTTATTTATTTATTTATTTATTTAAATATTTATTTAAATATTGATTTAACTATTGAATTAAATATTTATTTTACTATTGATTTAAATATTTATTTACGTGCTTAATTAACTGCATATTTAACTACTTATTTCACTGCTTATCTAGCTACTTATTAACTATTTACTCTACTATTTATTTACTTACTTATTTCCTGTTTTATTTAAATAATTATTAAACTCTTTATTTAACTCTGTATTTAACCGTTGATCTAACCGCTGATTAAACCGTTTATTTAACCGCTTATTTAAACGCTTATTTAACTATTTATTTGCTTAACCATTTAATTATTTAACTATTTTTATATTTAACTATTTATTTATTTATTTAACTATTGATTTATTAAACTATTGGCTGAACTATTGATTCAATTATTATTTAACTATTGATTTAATTATTGATTGAACTATTGACTTAACTATTTACTTAAAAATTTATTTATCTATTTATTTCATTATTTATTTATTTTTTATTTAACAGTTTATTTAACTACTTATTTAACTGTTATTTATTTATTTAACTGCTTTTTAACCGTTTATTTAACCACTTGTTTATTTAATTATTTATTTATTTAACTATTTATTTAACTATTTATTTATTTAACTATACACTTAGCTCTTGATTTAACTCTTAGTTAACTCTTTATTTAATTTTTTATTTAACCTTTTATGTAACTATTGATTTTACTAATGATTTAACTTTTTATTTACCTATTTATTTATTTTTTTTATTTAACTACTTATTTAACTATTGATTTAAATATTTATTTAACTATTGATTAAACTGTTGATTAAACTGTTGATTAAACTGCTTATTTAAGTGATTATTTAACAGCTTATTTATCTACTTATTTAACTATTTATTTAACTAATTATTTATTTACTTAAACGATTATTTAACTATTTATTTAACTGTTGATTTAACCGTTTATTTAACCGCTTACTTATTTAACAATTAATTTATTTAACTATTTATTTAACTACTTATTTGACTATTTATTTAACTATTTATTTAGCAATTGATTTAACTATTTATTTTCTTTTTATTTAAGTTTTCATTTAACTATTGATTTAAATATTGATTTAAGTTTTGATTTAACTGTTGATTTAACTGCTTATTTAACCGCTTATTTTAAAGAATATGTAACCGCTTATTTATTTAACTATTTATTTATTTAACCATTTATTTAACTATTGACTTAACTATTGATTTAATTATTTATTTAACTGTACATTAAAATTATTATTTAAACATTTATTTAACTATTTATTTACCTACTGATTTAGCTATTGATTAAACTATCGATTTAAAATTTTATTTAACTATTTATTTGAATATTTATTTATTTTTTTATTTAACTATTTATTTAACTACTTATTTAAATACTTATTTAACTACATATTTAAGTATTGATTTAAATATTGTTTTAAATGTTGATTTAAGTGTTGATTTAACTGCTTACTTTGCTGCTTAATTAACTGCTTATTTAATTGCTTATTTTACTACTTATTTAACCACTTATTTATCAACTTGTTTAACCACTTATTTAACTATTTATTTAACTACTTATTTAACTATTTATTTAACTATTTATTTATATATTTATTTATTTAACTCTTTATTTAACTGTTCACTTAACCGTTGATTTAACTGTTTATTTAACCGTTGATTTAACCGCTTATTTAACCGTTGATTTAATCGTTGGTTTAACCGATCATTTAACCGTTTATTTAACCGCTTATTTATTCAAGTATTTATTTATTTAACTATTTATTTAACTACTTATTTAACTATTTATTTAACTATTTATTTAACTATTTGATTAACTATTGATTTAACTATTGATTTAAATATTGATTTAACTATTTATTTAACTATTTATATAATTACTTATTTAACCAATGATTTAACTGTTGATTTAACTATTGATTTAATTGTTGATTGAACTGCTTATTTAACTCATTATTAGCTGCTTATTTAACTACTTATTTAACTATTTATTTCACTATTTCTTTATTTATTTATGTATTTACTTATTCACTTGTTTATTTAACTTTTTATTTAACCGTTTATTTACCCGCCTATTTAACCGCTTATTTATTAAGTATTTATTTAACTATTTATTTTAATACTCATTTAACTATAGATTTAAATATTTCGTTATTTATATATTTATTTAACTATTGATTTAAATAGTTATTTAACTACCGATGTAACTATTTATTTACCTTTTTATTTAACTTTTTACTAAACTTTTTATTTAATTAATTATTTAGTTTTTTATTTAACTATTTATTTAACTACTTAACTACTTATTTAACTATTGATTTAACTATTGATTAAATTGTTGATTAAACTATTGATTTAACTGTTTATTTAGCAGTCTATTTTACTGCTTAATTAACTGCTTATTTAACTACTATTTGACTATGTTTTTAAATATTTATTTATTTATTTATTTACTTATATATTTATTTAACCGTTTATTTAGCCGTTGATTTAACCGCTTATTTAACCGCTTATTCAACCGCTTGTGTAAATATTTATTTACCTAAATATTTATTTATTTAACTATTTATTTACATAACTATTTATTTGTTTAAGTAGTTATTTATTTAGCTATTTATTTAACTATTAATTCATTTAATTATTTATTTATATAACTATTTATTTATTTAAGTTTTGTTTACTATGTATTTAAATATTGATTTAAATATTGATTGAACTATTGATTTAACTATTTTTTAACCATTAATTTAACTGTTAATTGAACTATTTAACTATTGATTTAACTCTTCATTTAATTATTTATTTAACTATTTATTTAACTATTGATTTAATTTTTTATTTAACTATTTATTTAAATGCTTATTTTCTTATTTAACTATTTATTTAACTACATATTTAAGTACTTATATAATTATTAATGTAACTGTTGATTTGACTGTTGATTTAACTGCTTAATTAACTGCTAATTCACCGCTTATTTAACTGCTTATTTAACTGCTTATTTAACTACATATTTAACTATTTCTTTAACTATTTATTTATATATTTTCGTAACATTTTCTTTAACCGTTTATTTAACCGCATATTTATTTAACTATTCGTTTATTTTACTATTTGTTTATTTATCTATTTATTTATGTAACTATTTATTTATTTAACTATTTATTTATTTAACTATATATTTATTTAACTATTTATTTATTTAATTACTTATTTAACTTTGATTTAGATATTGATTTAACTATTGATTTCACTATCGATTGAACTATTGATTGAAATATTGATTGAAATATTGATTTTTTATTTAATTAATTATTTAACTATTTATTTAAATACTTATTTAACTACTTATTTAAATAGTGATTAAAAACTGATTTAAATATTGATTTAACTATTTATTTAACTATTTATTTAACTACTTATTTAACTGTTGATTTAACTGTGTATTTAAGGGCTTATTTAACTAATTAATTAGAAATTTAATTATTTATTTACTTGTTTATTTAACCGTTTATTTAATCGTTTATTTAACCGTTAATTTAACAGTATATTTCACCGTTCATTAAACCGTTTATTTAACCGCTTATTTAACTGATTATTTAAATATTTATTTAACTATTGAGTAAATATTTATTTATCTATCTATTTAACTATTTATTTACATTTTATTTTACTTTTTTTTTAATTTTTACTTAACTATTTATTTATTTTTTATTTAACTATTTACTTAACTACTCATTTAACTATGGATTTAATTATTGATTAAACTGTTGATTACATTATTGATTTAACTGTTTATTTAACTGCTTATTTAACTACATATTTACCTACTTATTTAATTATTTATTTGACTACCGGTATTTATTTAAATATTTATTTATATACTTATTTATTTAACTGTTAATTTAACGGTTGATTTAACCGCTTATTACCCGCCTATTTAACTATTTATTTATTTAACTATTTATTTATATAACTATTTATTTGTTTAACTATTAACTTATTCAACAATTTATTTAACTATTTATTTATTTAACTATTTGTTTAACTATTGATTTAATTATTTATTTAAATTTTTATTTAACTATTCATTTTACCATTGGTTTAACTACTGATATAATTTTTGATGTAGCTGTTGATTTAACTGCTTATTTAACCGCTTATTTAAACGCATATGTAACCGCTTATTTATTTAACTAATTATTTATTTAACTATTCATTTAACTATTTATTTAACTGTTTATTTAAATTTTTATTTAGATATTTATTTAACTATTTACTTAACTACTTATTTAACTATTGATTTAAGTAATGATTTAACTGTTGATTGAGCTATTGATTTAACTGTTTATTTAACTGCTAATTTAACTGCTTATTTAACTGCTTATTTCACTGCTTATTTAACAGCCTATTTAACTGCTTATTTAACTGCTTATATAACTGCTTTTTTAACTACTTATTTAACTATTTATTTATTTACATACTTATTTATTTAACTGTTTATTTAAATGTTGATATAACTGTTGTCTTAAAAGTTGATTCAACTGTTGATTTAACCGTTTATTTAACCCTTTATTTAAACGCTTATTTAACTATTTATTTATTTATTTACTTATTCATTTATATAATTGTTTATTTAACTGCTGATTTAACCGCTTATTTAACCGCATATTTAACCGCTTATTTAACTATTTACTTAAATATTTATTTACCTATTTATTTACTTAACTATTTATTTATTTAACTATTTATTTCAATATTTATTTATTTAACTATTTTTATTTATTTATTTATTTATTTAAATATTTATTTAAATAATGATTTAACTATTGAATTAAATATTTATTTTACTATTGATTTAAATATTTATTTACGTGCTTAATTAACTGCATATTTAACTACTTATTTCACTGCTTATCTAGCTACTTATTAACTATTTACTCTACTATTTATTTACTTACTTATTTCCTTTTTTATTTAAATAATTATTAAAATCTTTATTTAACTCTGTATTTAACCGTTGATTAAACCGTTTATTTAACCGCTTATTTATACGCTTATTTAACTATTTATTTATTTAACCAATTATTTATTTAACTATCTATATATTTAACAATTTATTTATTTAACTATTCATTTATTAAACTATTGACTGAACTATTTATTCAATTATTATTTAACTATTGATTTAATTATTAATTTAACTATTGATTTACTATTTATTTAATTATTTATTTATCTATTTATTTCAATATTTATCTATTTTTTTATTTACCTATTTATTTAGCTACTTATTTAACTGTTTATTTAACTGTTATTTATTTATTTATTTAACTCTTTTTTTAACCGTTTATTTAACCACTTATTTAACCACTTGTTTATTAACTATTTATTTATTTAACTATTTATTTATTTAACTATATACTTAGCTCTTCATTTAACTCTTTATTTAACTGTTTATTTAATTGTTTATTTAACTTTTTATTTAACTATTGATTTTACTAATGATTTAACATTTTATCTAGCTATTTATTTATTTTTTTATTCAATTACTTATTTAACTATTGATTTAAATATTTATTTAACTATTGATTAAACTGTTGATTAAACTGCTTATTGAAGTGATTATTTAACAGCTTATTTAACTACTTATTTAACTATTTATTTAACTAATTATTTATTTACTTAAACGATTATTTAACTATTTATTTAACTGTTGATTTAACCGTTTATTTAACCGCTTACTTATTTAACAATTTGCTTATTTAACTATTTATTTAACTATTTATTTAGCTATTTATTTAAATATTGATTTAAATATTGATTTAACTATTTATTTAGCAATTGATTTAACATTTATTTTCTTTTTATTTAAGTTTTCATTTAACTATTGATTTAAATATTGATTTAAGTTTTGATTTAACTGTTGATTTAACTTATTATTTAACCGCTTATTTTAAAGAATATGTAACCGCGTGTTTATTTAACTATTTATTTATTTAACCATTTATTTAACTATTGACTTATCTATTGATTTAATTATTTATTGAACTGTATATTTAAATTTTTATTTAAATATTTATTTAACTATTTATTTACCTACTGATTTAGCTATTGATTAAACTATCGATATAAATTTTTATTTAACTAATTTTTTTAAATATTTAATAATTTTCTAATTAACAACATATTTAAGTATTGATTTAACTATTGTTATAACTGTTGATATAAGGGTTGATTTAACTGCTTATTTAACTCCTTATTTTACTGCTTATTTAACTACTATTTAACTACTTATTTAACAACTTATTTAACTATGTATTTAACTGTTTAACTATTTATTTATATATTTATTTACTTGTTTATTTATTTACCTGTTTATTTAAATTTTTAATTATCTGTTTATTTAACTGTTAATTTAACAGTTTATTTAACCATTGTTTTAACGGTTGATTTTACAGCTTATTTAACCACTTATTTATTTAACTATTTATTTATCTAATTATTAATTTATTTAATGATTTATTTATCTATTTATTTATTTACTTATTTAATTGTTTGTTTAACTTTTTATTTAACCGTTTAATTAACAGTTGATTTAACCATTTATTTAACCGCTTATTTGACTGCTTATTTTTTAATTATTTATTCATTTAACTATTAATTTATTTAACTAATTATTTATGTAACTATTTATTTTTTAATTATGTATTTGTTTAACTATTTATTTAACTGTTGATGTAAATATTGATTTAACTTTTGATTTAAATATTGATTGAACTATTGATTGAAATATTGATTTATCTATTTATTTAACTATTGATCTAACTGTTGTTTTAACTATTGATTTATCTCTTTATTTAACTTTTTATTTAATTATTGATTTAACTATTGATTTAACTTCTTTGTTTGACTATTTTTTATTTTTTTTTATTTAACTATTTATTTAACTGCTTATTTAACTAATGATTTAACTATTGATTAAACTGTTGATTGAACAGCTAGTTTAACTGCTTATTTAACTGCATATTTAACTACTTATTTTTACTTCATTTTTTAGCTATTTATTTAATTATTTTTTATTTATTAACTGTTTATTTAACTGTTGATTTAACCATTTATTTAACCGCCTATTTAACCGCTTATTTATTTATTTATTACCTATTTATTTATTTAACTATTTATTTATTTAAACATTTACATATTTTACTATATATTTAACTCTTGATTTAAGTATTTATTTAACTATTGATTTAACTATTAATTTTAATATTTATTTATTTCACTATTTATTTATTTAACTATTCATTTAATTATTGATTTAACTATTGATTTAACTATTTATTTAACTGTTTATTTAACTTATAATTTAAATATTTATTTACGTTTTGATTTAACTATTGATTAAACTATTGATTTAAAATTTTATTTAACTATTTATTTGAATATTTATTTATTTTTTTATTTAACTATTTCTTTAACTACTTATTTAAATACTTATTTAACTACATATTTAAGTATTGATTTAAATATTGTTTTAAATGTTGATTTAAGTGTTGATTTAACTGCTTACTTTGCTGCTTAATTAACTGCTTATTTAATTGCTTATTTTACTACTTATTTAACCACTTATCAACTTATTTAACCACTTATTTAACAATTTATTTAACTACTTATTTAACTATTTATTTAACTATTTATTTATATATTTATTTATTTAACTCTTTATTTAACTGTTCACTTAACCGTTGATTTAACTGTTTATTTAACCGTTGATTTAACCGATTATTTAACCGTTGATTTAATCGTTGGTTTAACCGATCATTTAACCGTTTATTTAACCGCTTATTTATTCAACTATTTATTTATTTATTTAACTACTTATTTAACTACTTATTTAACTATTTATTTAACTATATGATTAACTATTGATTTAACTATTGATTTAAATATTGATTTAACTATTTATTTAACTATTTATATAATTACTTATTTAACCAATGATTTAACTGTTGATTTAACTATTGATTTAATTGTTGATTGAACTGCTTATTTAACTCATTATTAGCTGCTTATTTAACTACTTATTTAACTATTTATTTCACTATTTCTTTATTTATTTATGTATTTACTTATTCACTTGTTTATTAACTTTTTTATTTAACCGTTTATTTACCCGCCTATTTAACCGCTTATTTATTAAGTATTTATTTAACTGTTTATTTTAATACTCATTTAACTATAGATTTAAATATTTCTTTATTTATATATTTATTTAACTATTGATTTAAATAGTTATTTAACTACCGATGTAAGTATTTATTTACCTTTTTATTTAACTTTTTACTAAACTTTTTATTTAATTATTTATTTAGTTTTTTATTTAACTATTTATTTAACTACTTAACTACTTATTTAACTATTGATTTAACTACTGATTAAATTGTTGATTAAACTATTCATTTAACTGTTTATTTAGCAGTCTATTTTACTGCTTAATTAACTGCTTATTTAACTACTATTTGACTATGTATTTAAATATTTATTTATTTATTTATTTACTTATTTATTTATTTAACCGTTGATTTAACCGCTTATTTAACCGCTTATTCAACCGCTTGTGTAAATATTTATTTACTTAAATATTTATTTATTTAACTATTTATTTACATAACTATTTATTTGATTAAGTAGTTATTTATTTAGCTATTTATTTAACTATTAATTCATTTAACTATTTATTTATATAACTATTTATTTATTTAAGGTTTGTTTATTATGTATTTAAATATTGATTTAAATATTGATTGAACTATTGATTTAACTATTTTTTTATATTTATATATATATTTAACTATTGATTTAAATAGTTATTTAACTACCGATGTAACTATTTATTTACCTTTTTATTTAACTTTTTACTAAACTTTTTATTTAATTATTTATTTATTTAATTTTTTATTTAACTATTTATTTAACTACTTAACTACTTATTTAACTATTGATTTAACTATTGATTAAATTGTTGATTAAACTATTGATTTAACTGTTTATTTAGCAGTCTATTTTACTGCTTAATTAACTGCTTATTTAACTACTATTTGACTATGTATTTAAATATTTATTTATTTATTTACTTATTTATTTATTTAACCGTTTATTTAACCGTTGATTTAACCGCTTATTTAACCGCTTATTCAACAGCTTGTGTAAATATTTATTTACTTAAATATTTATTTATTTAACTATTTATTTACATAACTGCTTATTTGTTTAAGTAGTTATTTATTTAGCTATTTATTTAACTATTAATTCATTTAACTATTTATTTATATAACTATTTATTTATTTAAGTTTTGTTTACTATGTATTTAAATATTGATTTAAATATTGATTGTACTATTGATTTAACTATTTTTTTAACCATTAATTTAACTGTTAATTGAACTATTTAACTATTGATTTAACTCTTCATTTAATTATTTATTTAACTATTTATTTAACTATTGATTTAATTTTTTATTTTACTATTTATTTAAATACTTATTTTCTTATTTAACTATTTATTTAACTACATATTTAAGTACTTATATAATTATTAATGTAACTGTTGATTTGACTGTTGATTTAACTGCTTAATTAACTGCTAATTCACCGCTTATTTAACTGCTTATTTTACTGCTTATTTAACTGCTTATTTAACTACTTATTTAACTTTTTCTTTAACTATTTATTTATATATTTTCGTAACTGTTTCTTTAACCGTTTATTTAACCGCTTATTTATTTAACTATTCGTTTATTTAACTATTTGTTTATTTATCTATTTATTTATGTAACTATTTATTTATTTAACTATTTATTTATTTAACTATATATTTATTTAACTATTTATTTATTTAATTACTTATTTAACTTTGATTTAGATATTGATTTAACTATTGATTTCACTATTGATTGAACTATTGATTGAAATATTGATTTAAATATTGATTTTTTATTTAACTAATTATTTAACTGTTTTTTTAAATACTTATTTAACTACTTATTTAAATAGTGATTAAAAACTGATTTAAATATTGATTTAACTATTTATTTAACTATTTATTTAACTACTTATTTAACTGTTGATTTAACTGTGTATTTAAGGGCTTATTTAACTAATTAATTAGAAATTTAATTATTTATTTAGTTGTTTATTTAACCGTTTATTTAATCGTTTATTTAACCGTTAATTTAACAGTATATTTCACCGTTCATTAAACCGTTTATTTAACCGCTTATTTAACTGATTATTTAACTATTTATTTAACTATTGAGTAAATATTTATTTATCTATCTATTTAACTATTTATTTACATTTTATTTTACATTTTTTTTTAATTTTTACTTAACTATTTATTTATTTTTTATTTAACTATTTACTTAACTACTCATTTAACTATTGATTTAATTATTGATTAAACTGTTGATTACATTATTGATTTAACTGTTTATTTAACTGCTTATTTAACTACATATTTACCTACTTATTTAATTATTTATTTGACTACCGGTATTTATTTAAATATTTATTTATTTACTTATTTATTTAACTGTTAATTTAACGGTTGATTTAACCGCTTATTACCCGCCTATTTAACTATTTATTTATTTAACTATTTATTTATATAACTATTTATTTGTTTAACTATTAACTTATTCAACAATTTATTTAACTATTTGTTTAACTATTGATTTAATTATTTATTTAAATTTTTATTTAACTATTCATTTTACCATTGGTTTAACTATTGATATAATTTTTGATGTAGCTGTTGATTTAACTGCTTATTTAACCGCTTATTTAAACGCATATGTAACCGCTTATTTATTTAACTAATTATTTATTTAACTATTCATTTAACTATTTATTTAACTGTTTATTTAAATTTTTATTTAGATATTTATTTAACTATTTACTTAACTACTTATTTAACTATTGATTTAAGTAATGATTTAACTGTTGATTGAGCTATTGATTTAACTGTTTATTTAACTGCTAATTTAACTGCTTATTTAACTGTTTATTTCACTGCTTATTTAACAGCCTATTTAACTGCTTATTTAACTGCTTATATAACTGCTTTTTTAACTACTTATTTAACTATTTATTTATTTACATACTTATTTATTTAACTGTTTATTTAAATGTTGATATAACTGTTGACTTAAAAGTTGATTCAACTGTTGATTTAACCGTTTATTTAACCGCTTATTTAAACGCTTATTTAAGTATTTATTTATTTATTTACTTAATCATTTATATAATTGTTTATTTAACTGCTGATTTAACCGCTTATTTAACCGCATATTTAACCGCTTATTTAACTATTTACTTAAATAATTATTTACTTATTTATTTACTTAACTATTTATTTATTTATTTAACTATTTATTTATTTCAATATTTATTTATTTAACTATTTATTTATTTTACTATTTTTATTTATTTATTTATTTATTTAAATATTTATTTAAATATTGATTTAACTATTGAATTAAATATTTATTTTACTATTGATTTTAATAATGATTTAACTTTTTATTTAAATATTTATTAATTTATTTTTATTTAACTACTTATTTAACTATTGATTTAAATATTTACTTAACTATTGATTAAACTGTTGATTAAACTGTTCATTAAACTGCTTATTTAAGTGACTATTTAACAGCTTATTTAACTACTTATTTAACTATTTATTTAACTAATTATTTATTTACTTAAACGATTATTTAACTATTTATTTAACTGTTGATTTAAATATTGATTTAACTGTTGATTTAACTATTGATTTAACTTTTTATTTAACTATTTATTTAACTATTTACTTATTTTTCTATTTGACTATTTATTTAAATAATAATTTCAGTATTGATTTAACTGCTGATTTAACTGCTGATTTAACGTCTTATTTAAGTACTTATTTAAATAGTGATTAAAAAGTGGTTTAAATATTGATTTAACTATTGATTTAAATTTTTATTTAACTATTTAATAATTTTTATTTAACTATTTATTTAACTACTTATTTAACTGTTGATTTAACTGTGTATTTAACGGCTTATTTAACTAATTAATTAGAATTTTAATTACTTATTTACTTGTTTATTTAATCGTTTATTTATCCGTTAATTTAACAGAATATATCATCGTTCATTGAACCGTTTATTTAACCGCTTATTTAACCGATAATTTAACTATTTATTTAACTATTGTGTAAATATTTATTTATCTATCTATTTAACTATTTGTTTACATTTTATTTTACATTTTTTTAATTGTTACTAAACTATTTATTTATTTTTTATTTAACAATTTATTTAACTACTCATTTAACTATTGATTTAATTATTGATTAAACTGTTGATTACATTATCGATTTAACTGTTTATTTAACTGCTTATTAGCTGCTTATTTAACTGCATATTGACCTACTTATTTAATTATTTATTTAACTATTTATTTAAATATTTATTTTATTACTTATTTATTTAACTGTTTATTTAACCGTTGATTTAACAGCTTATTACCCGCCTATTTAACTATTTATTTAACTATTTATTTATGTTACTATTTATTTGTTTAACTATTAACTTTTTCAACAATTTATTTAACTATTTATTTATTTAACTATTTGTTTCACTATTGATTTAATTATTTATTTCAGTTTTCATTTAACTATTGATTTAACTGCTTATTTAACCGCTTTTTTTAAAGCATATGTAACCGCTTATTTATTTAACTATTTATTTATTTAACCATTTATTTAACTGTTGTCTTAACTATTGATTTAATTATTTATTTAACTGTACATTAAAATTTTTATTTAAACATTTATTTAACTATTTGTATACCTACTGATTTAGCTATTGATTAAATTATCGATTTAAATTTTTATTTAACTAATTTTTTTAAATATTTAATAATTTTTTAATTAACTACATATTTAAGTATTGATTTAACTATTGTTATAACTGTTGATATAAGTGTTGATTTAACTGCTTATTTAACTGCTTATTTAACTACCATTTAACTACTTATTTAACAACTAATTTAACTATGTATTTAACTGTTTAACTATTTATTTATATATTTATTTACTTATTTATTTATTTACCTGTTTATTTAACTGTTTAATTAACTGTTTATTTAACCGTTAATTTAACAGTTTATTTAACCATTGTTTTAACCATTGATTTAACCGCTTATTTAACCATTAATTTATTTAACTATTTATTTTCTAATTATTAATTTATTTAATGATTTATTTAACTCTTTATTTATTAAACTATTCTTTTATTTTCTGTTTAACTATTTATTTAATTACTTATAAAACTATTCATTAAACTGTTGATTGAACTGCTTACTACCTGCTTATTTAACTACTTATTTAATTACTTATTTAAATATTTATTTAACTATTTATTTATTTACTTATTTATTTACTTATTTAATTGTGTGTTTAACTTTTTATTTAACCGTATATTTAACCGTTTAATTAACAGTTGATTTAACCGTTTATTTAACCGCTTATTTGACTGCTTATTTATTAATTATTTATTCATTTAACTATTAATTTATTTCAATAATTATTTATGAAACTATTTATTTTTTAATTATTTATTTGTTTAACTATTTCTTTAACTGTTGATTTAAATATTGATTTGACTATTGATTTTAATATTGATTGAATTATTGATTGCACTATTGATGTAACTGTTGTTTTAACTATTGATTTAACTTTTTTTTAACTATTTATTTGACTATTTACTTATTTTTATATTTGACTATTTATTTAAATAATAATTTCAGTATTGATTTAACTGCCGATTTAACTGCTGATTTAACTTCTTATTTAACTACTTATTTAAATAGTGATTAAAAACTGATTTAAATATTGATTTAACTATTTATTTAAATATTGATTTAACTATTGATTTAAATTTTTATTTAACTATTTAAATATTTTTTATTTAACTATTTATTTAACTACTTATTTAACTGTTGATTTAACTGTGTATTTAACGGCTTATTTAACTAATTAATTAGAAATTTAATTATTTATTTACTTGTTTATTTAACCGTTTATTTAATGGTTTATTTAACCGTTAATTTAACAGTATATTTCACCGTTCATTAAACCGTTTATTTAACCGCTTATTTAACCGATAATTTAACTATTTATTTACTTAACTATTTATTTAACTATTGAGTAAATATTTATTTATCTATCTATTTAACTATTTATTTACATTTTATTTTACATTTTTTTTAATTGTTACTTAACTATTTATTTATTTTTTATTTAACTATTTATTTAACTACTCATTTAACTATTGATTTAATTATTGATTAAACTGTTGATTACATTATCGATTTAACTATTTATTTAACTGCTTATTTAACTGCATATTTACCTACTTATTTAATTATTTGTTTAACTATTTATTTAAATATTTATTTAATTACTTATTTATTTAACTGTATATTTAACCATTGATTTAACCGCTTATTACCCGCCTATTTAACTATTTATTTATTTAACTATTTATATAATTTTTTTTTGTTTAACTATTAACTTATTCAACAATTTATTTAACTATTTATTTATTTAACTATTTATATATTTAACTGTTTGTTTAACTATTGATTTAATTATTTATTTAAATTTTTTATTTAACTTTTCATTTAACCATTGGTTTAACTATTGATATAAATTTGATGTAACTGTTGATTTAACTGCTTATTTAACCGCCTTTTTTAAACGCATATGTAACCGCTTATTTATTTAACTATTTATTTATTTAACTATTGATTTAACTGTTTATTTAACTGTTTATTTAAATTTTTATTTATATTTTTATTTAACTATTTATTTAACTAGGTATTTCATTATTGATGTAACTGTTGATTTAACTGCTCAATTAACTACTAATTAACTACTTATTTAACTGCTTAATTAACTGCTTATTTAAGTACTTATTTAAATATTAATTAACTAATTATTTATTTATTTATTTACTTAACTGTTTATTTAATCGTTTATTTAACCGTTTATTTAACCGCTTATTTATTTAACTATTCATTTATTTAATTATTTATTTATTTAACTATTTACTTATTTAACTATTTATTTAATTATTTATTTGTTATTATTTATTTATTTAACCATTTATTTATTTAATTATTTACTTAAATATTTATTTTAACTATTTAATTTTCTATTGATTTAACTATTGACTAATTATAGATTTAAATTTTTATTATCTAATTTATTTAAATATGTATTTATTTTTTTATTTAACTATTTATTTCGTTATTTATTTAACTACTTATTTAGCTGCTTATTTAACTCCTTATTTAACTACTTATTTAACTACTTATTTAGCTGCTTATTTAACTGCTTATTTAAATACTTATTTAACTGCTTATTTAACTACAATTGAACTACTTATTTAACTACTTATTTAACAACTTATTTAACTATTTATATAACTATTTAAATATTTATGTATATATATTTATTTAACTGTTTATTTAATTTTTTATTTAACCGTTGATATAAACGTTTATTTAACCTTTGATATAACCGCTTATTTATCCGCTTATTTATTTAACTATTAATATATTTAACAATTTATTTAGCTATTTATTTATTTAACTATTTATTAACTACTGATTTAGCAATTTATTTTTTATTTAACTATTTATTTAACTACTTATTTAACTATTGATTTAATTGTTGATTTAACTGTTGATGGAACTGCTTATTTAACTGGTTATGTAACTGCTTATTTAACTACTTATTTAACTATTTATTTGTTTACATATTATTTACTAATTTATTTACTTATTAACTTGTTTATTTAACTTTTTTTAAACCGTATATTTAACAGTTTAATTAATAGATGATTTAATCTTTGATTTAACCGGTTATTTAAATGTTATTTAAAAGCTTATTTAACCGCTTATTCATTAACTATTTATTTATTTTAACTATTCATTTATTTAACTATTAATTTATTTAACTATTTATTATGTAACTGTTTATATATTTCCTTATTTATTTATTTAACTATTTGATTAACTATTTATTTTAACTATTTATTTAACTGTTGATTTAACTATGGATTTAACTATAGATTGAAATATTGATCTAAATATTGATTTAACTATTAATTTTAATATTGATTGCACTATTGATTCAACTATTGATTTAGCTATTTATTTAACAATTTATTTAACCTTTTATTAAAATTTTATTTAACTATTTATTTATCTATTGATTTAATTTTTATGTAACTATTTATTTAACGAATTATTTATTATTGTATTTGACTATTTATTTAACTACTTATATCGCTATTGATTTAACTGCTGATTTAACTGCTTATTTAACTACTTATTTAAATAGTGATGTAACTATTGATTTAACTATTGATTTAATTATTGATTTAACTTTTTATTTACATATTTATTTTTTTTATTTAACTATTTATTTAACTACTTATTTAACTGTTCATTTAACTGTGTATTTAAGTGCTTATGTAACTAATTAATTAAAAACTTAAGTATTTATTTACTTGTTTATTTCACCTTTTATTTAACAGTATATTTAACCATTTATATAACCTCTTATTTAACCGTCTTTTTATCCGATTATCTAACTACTTATGTAACTATATATTTATTTAACTATTTACTTAACCACTTATTTAACTACTTATTAACTATTGATTTAACTATTGATTAAACTATTGATTTAACTGTTCATTTAACTGTTATTTATTTATTTATGTAAATGTTTATTTAACCGTTTATTTGTCCGTTTATTTAACCACTTATTTAAATTTTTATTTAAACGCTTACTTATTTAACCGCTTACTTATTTAACTATTTATTTAACTATTGATTAAACTATTGATTTAACTATTTATTTAACTGTTTATTTAGCAGTCTATTTTACTGTTGAGTTAACTGTTATTTATTTATTTACTTAACTGTCTATTTAACCGTTTGTTTGACAGTTTATTTAACCACTTGTTTAACCTTATATTTAACCGCTTATTTATTTAACTGTTTATTTAACTCTTTATTTAACTATTGATTTAACTATTGATTTAAATATTGATTGAACTATTGATTGAAATATTGATTTATCTATTTATTTAACTATTCATCTAACTGTTGATTTAACTATTGATTTATCTCTTTATTTAACTTTTTATTTAATTATTGATTTAACTATTGATTTAACTTCTTTGTTTGACTATTTTTTATTTCTTTTTATTTAACTATTTATTTAACTGTTTATTTAACTAATGATTTAACTATTAATTTAACTATTGATTAAACTGTTGATTGAACAGCTAGTTTAACTGCTTATTTAACTGCATATTTAACTACTTATTTTTACTTTATTTTTTAGCTATTTATTTAATTATTTTTTATTTATTAACTGTTTATTTAACTGTTGATTTAACCGTTTATTTAACCGCCTATTTAACCTCTTATTTATTTATTTATTTATTTATTACCTATTTATTTATTTAACTATTTATTTATTTAAACATTTACATATTTTACTATATATTTAACTCTTGATTTAACTATTTATTTAACAATTGATTTAACTATTGATTTTACTATTTATTTATTTCATTATTTATTTATTTAACTATTCATTTAATTATTGATTTAACTATTGATTTAACTTTTTATTTAACTGTTTATTTAACTTATAATTTAAATATTTATTTACCTTTTGATTTAACTATTGATTAAACTATTGATTAAAAATTTTATTTAACTATTTATTTGAATATTATTTCTTTTTTTTATTTAACTATTTATTTAACTACTTATTTAAATACTAATTTAACTTCATATTTAAGTATTGATTTAAATATTGCTTTAAATTTTGATTTAAGTGTTGATTTAACTGCTTACTTTGCTGCTTAATTAACTGCTTATTTAATTGCTTATTTTACTACTTATTTAACCACTTATTTATCAACTTATTTAACCACTTATTTAACAATTTATTTAACTAATTATTTAACTATTTATTTAACTATTTATTTATATATTTATTTATTTAACTCTTTATTTAACTGTTCACTAAACCGTTGATTTAACTGTTTATTTAACCGTTGATTTAACCGATTATTTAACCGTTGATTTAATCGTTGGTTTAACCGATCATTTAACCGTTTATTTAACCGCTTATTTATTCAACTATTTATTTATTTAACTATTTATTTAATTATTTATTTATTGAACCACTTATTTAACTACTTATTTAACTATATATTTAACTATTTGATTAACTATTGATTTAACTATTCATTTAAATATTGATTTAACAATTTATTTAACTATTTATATAATTACTTATTTAACCAATGATTTAACTGTTGATTTAACTATTGATTTAATTGTTGCTTGAACTGCTTATTTAACTCATTATTAGCGGCTTCTTTAACTACTTATTTAACTATTTTTTTCACTATTTCTTTATTTATTTATGTATTTACTTATTCACTTGTTTATTTAACTTTTTATTTAACCGTTTATTTTACCGTTTATTTACCCGCCTATTTAACCGCTTATTTATTAAGTATTTATTTAACTATTTATTTTAATACTCATTTAACTATAGATTTAAATATTTTTTTATTTATATATTTATTAAACTATTGATTTAAATAGTTATTTAACTACCGATGTAACTGTTTATTTACCTTTTTATTTAACTTTTTACTAAACTTTTTATTTAATTATTTATTTAGTTTTATATTTAACTATTTATTTAACTACTTAACTACTTATTTAACTATTGATTTATCTATTGATTAAATTGTTGATTAAACTATTGATTTAACTGTTTATTTAGCAGTCTATTTTACTGCTTATTTAAATGCTTATTTAACTACTATTTGACTATTTATTTAAATATTTATTTATTTATTTACTTATTTATTTATTTAACCGCTTATTTAATCGCTTATTCAACCGCTTGTGTAAATATTTATTTACTTAAATATTTATTTATTTAACTATTTACATAACTATTTATTTGTTTAAGAAGTTATTTATTTAGCTATTTATTTAACTATTACTTCATTTAACTATTTATTTATATAACTATTTATTTATTTAAGTTTTGTTTATTATGTATTTAAATATTGATTTAAATATTGATTTAACTATTGATTTAACTAATTATTTAACCATTAATTTAACTGTTAATTGAACTATTTAACTATTGATTTAACTCTTCATTTAATTATTTATTTAACTATTTATTTAACTATTGATTTAAATTTTTATTTAACTATTTATTTAAATACTTATTTTCTCATTTAACTATTTATTTAACTACATATTTAAGTACTTATATAAATATTAATGTAACTGTTGATTTGACTGTTGATTTAACTGCTTAATTAACTGCTAATTCACCGCTTATTTAACTGCTTATTTAACTACTTATTTAACTATTTCTTTAACTATTTATTTATATATTTTCGTAACTGTTTCCTTAACCGTTTATTTAACCGCTTATTTATTTAACTATTCGTTTATTTAACTATTTGTTTATTTATCTATTTATTTATGTAACTATTTATTTATTTAACTATTTATTTATTTAACTATATATTTATTTAACTATTTATTTATTTAATTACTTATTTAACTTTGATTTAGATATTGATTTAACTATTGATTTCACTATTGATTGAACTATTGATTGAAATATTGATTTAAATATTGATTTTTTATTTAACTAATTATTTAACTATTTATTTAAATACTTATTTAACTACTTATTTAAATAGTGATTAAAAACTGATTTAAATATTGATTTAACTATTTATTTAACTATTTATTTAACTACTTATTTAACTGTTGATTTAACTGTGTATTTAAGGGCTTATTTAACTAATTAATTAGAAATTTAATTATTTATTTACTTGTTTATTTAACCGTTTATTTAATCGTTTATTTAACCGTTAATTTAACAGTATATTTCACCGTTCATTAAACCGTTTATTTAACCGCTTATTTAACTGATTATTTAACTATTTATTTAACTATTGACAAAATATTTATTTATCTATCTATTTAACTATTTATTTACATTTTATTTTACATTTTTTTTTAATTTTTACTTAACTATTTATTTATTTTTTATTTAACTATTTATTTAACTACTCATTTAACTATTGATTTAATTATTGATTAATCTGTTGATTACATTACTGATTTAACTGTTTATTTAACTGCTTATTTAACTGCATATTTACCTACTTATTTAATTATTTATTTGACTACCGGTATTTATTTAAATATTTATTTATTTACTTATTTATTTAACTGTTAATTTAACGGTTGATTTAACCGCTTATTACCCGCCTATTTAACTATTTATTTATTTAATTATTTATTTATATAACTATTTATTTGTTTAACTATTAACTTATTCAACAATTTATTTAACTATTTATTTATTTAACTGTTTGTTTAACTATTGATTTAATTATTTATTTAAATTTTTATTTAACTTTTCATTTTACCATTGGTTTAACTATTGATATAATTTTTGATGTAGCTGTTGATTTAACTGCTTATTTAACCGCTTATTTAAACGCATATGTAACCGCTTATTTATTTAACTATTTATTTATTTAACTATTGATTTAACTATTTGTTTAACTGTTTATTTAAATTTTTATTTAGATATTTATTTAACTATTTACTTAACTACTTATTTAACTATTGATTTAAGTAATGATTTAACTGTTGATTGAACTATTGATTTAACTGTTGATTTAACTTTTTATTTAACTGCTTATTTCACTGCTTATTTAACTGTTTATTTCATTGCTTATTTAACAGCCTATTTAACTGCTTATATAACTGCTTTTTTAACTACTTATTTAACTATTTATTTATTTATATACTTATTTATTTAACTGTTTATTTAAATGTTGATATAACTGTTGACTTAAAAGTTGATTCAACTGTTGATTTAACCGTTTATTTAAACGTTTATTTAAACACTTATTTAACTATTTATTTATTTAATTATTTATTTATATACTTATTCATTTATATAATTGTTTATTTAACTGTTGATTTAACCGCTTATTTAACCGCATATTTAACCGCTTATTTAACTATTTACTTAAATATTTATTTACCTATTTACTTACTTTACTATTTATTTATTTCAATATTTATTTATTTAACTATTTATTTATTTATTTAAATATTTATTTAAATATTGATTATCTTTTGAATTAAATATTTCTTTTACTATTGATTTAAATATTTGTTTACGTGCTTAATTAACTGCATATTTAACTACTTATTTCACTGCTTATTTAGCTACTTATTTAACTATTTACTCAACTATTTATTTACTTACTTATTTCCTTATTTATTTAAATATTTATTGAACTCTTTATTTAACTCTGTATTTAACCGTTGATTTTACCGCTGATTAAACCGTTTATTTAACCGCTTATTTAAACGCTTATTTGACTATTTATTTATTTAACCATTTATTTATTTAACTATATATATATTTAACTATTTATTTATTTAACTATTCATTTATTAAACTATTGACTGAACTATTTATTCAATTATTATTTAACTATTGATTTAATTATTGATTTAACTATTGATTTAATTATTTATTTAATTATTTATTTATCTATTTATTTCAATATTTATTTATTTTTTTATTTAACTATTTATTTACCTACTTATTTAACTGTTTATTTAACTGTTATTTATTTATTTATTTATTTATTTATTTAACTCTTTATTTAACCGTTTATATATCCACTTATTTAACCACTTGTTTATTAACTATTTATTTATTTAACTATTTATTTATGTAACTATATACTTAGCTCTTCATTTAACTCTTTATTTAACTGTTTATTTAATTGTTTATTTAACTTTTTATTTAACTATTTATTTTACTAATGATTTAACATTTTATCTAGCTATTTATTTATATTTTTTATTTAACTACTTATTTAACTATTGATTTAAATATTTATTTAACTATTGATTAAACTGTTGATTAAACTGTTCATTAAACTGCTTATTTAAGTGATTATTTAATAGCTTATTTAACTACTTATTTAACGATTTATTTAACTAAATATTTATTTACTTAAACGATTATTTAACTATTTATTTAACTGTTGATTTAACCGTTTATTTAACCGCTTACTTATTTAACAATTTATTTATTTTACTATTTATTTAACTATTTATTTGACTATTTATTTACCTATTGATTTAAATATTGATTAAACTATTTATTTAGCAATTGATTTAACTATTTATTTTCTTTTTATTTAAGTTTTCATTTAACTATTGATTTAAATATTGATTTAAGTCTTGATTTAACTGTTGATTTAACTGCTTATTTAACCGCTTATTTTAAAGAATATGTAACCGCGTGTTTATTTAACTATTTATTTATTTAACCATTTATTTAACTATTGACTTATCTATTGATTTAATTATTTATTTAACTGTACATTAAAATTTTTGTTTAAATACTTATTTAACTATTTATTTACCTACTGATTTATCTATTGATTAAATTATCGATTTAAATTTTTATTTTACTAATTTTTTAAAATATTTAATAATTTTCTAATTAACTACATATTTAAGTATTGATTTAACTATTGTTATAACTGTTGATATAAGTGTTGATTTAACTGCTTATTTAACTGCTTATTTAACTACTATTTAACTACTTATTTAACAACTTATTTAACTATGTATTTAACTGTTTAACTATTTATTTATATATTTATTTATTTATTTATTTATTTACCTGTTTATTTAACTGTTTAATTAACTGTTTATTTAACTGTTAATTTAACAGTTTATTTAACCATTGTTTTAACGGTTGATTTAACCGCTTATTTAACCACTTATTTATTTAACTAGTAATTTATCTAATTATTAATTTATTTAATGATTTATTTAACTATTTATTTATTAAACTATTCTTTTATTTTCTGTTAAACTATTTATTTAACTACTTATATAACTATTGCTTTAACTGTTGATTGAACATCTTACTACCAGCTTATTTAACTGCTTATTTAATTACTTATTTAACTATTTATTTAACTAATTATTTATTTACTTATTTAATTGTTTGTTTAACTTTTTATTTAACCATATATTGATTTAAGTGTTGATTTAACCATTTATTTAACCGCTTATTTGACTGCATATTTATTAATTATTTATTCATTTAACTATTAATTTATTTAACTAATTATTTATTTAACTATTAATTTTTTAATTATGTATTTGTTTAACTATTTATTTAACTGTTGATTTAAATATTGATTTAACTTTTGATTTAAATGTTGATTGAATTATTGATTGCAATATTGATTTAACTGTTGATTTAACTATTGATTTAACTTTTTATTTTACCATTTATTTAACTATTGATTTAACTATTTATTTAACTCTTTATTTAGCAGTCTATTTTACTGTTGATTTAACTGTTATTTATTTATTTAATTAACTGTCTATTTAACCGTTTGTTTGACCGTTTATTTTACCACTTTTTTAACATTATATTTAACCGCTTATTTATTTAACTATTTATTTAACTGTTTATTTAACTATTGATTTAACTATTGATTTAAATATTGATTGAACTATTGATTGAAATATTGATTTATCCATTTATTTAACTATTGATCCAACTGTTGATTTAACTATTGATTTATCTCTTTATTTAACTTTTTATTTAATTATTGATTTAACTATTGATTTAACTTCTTTGTTTGACTATTTTTTATTTCTTTTTATTTAACTATTTATTTAACTGCTTATTTAACTAATGATTTAACTATTGATTTAACTATTGATTAAAGTGTTGATTGGACTGCTAGTTTAACTGCTTATTTAACTGCATATTTAACTACTTATTTTTACTTTATTTTTTAGATATTTATTTAATTATTTTTTATTTATTAACTTTTTATTTAACTGTTGATTTAACCGTTTATTAAACCGCCCTTTTAACCGCTTATTTATTTATTTATTACCTATTTATTTATTTAACAATTTATTTATTTAAACATTTACATATTTTCTATATATTTAACTCTTGATTTAACTATTTATTTAACTATTGATTTAACTATTAATTTTACTATTTATTTATTTAACTATTCATTTAATTAATGATTTAACTATTGATTTAACTATTTATTTAACTGTTTATTTAACTTATAATTTAAATATTTATTTACCTTTTGATTTAACTATTGATTAAACTATAGATTTAAAATTTTATTTAACTATTTATTTGAATATTTATTTATTTTTTTATTTAAATATTTATTTAACTACTTATTTAAATACTTATTTAACTACATATTTAAGTATTGATTTAAATATTGTTTTAAATGTTGATTTAAGTGTTGATTTAACTGCTTACTTTGCTGCTTAATTAACTGCTTATTTAATTGCTTATTTTACTACTTATTTAACCACTTCTTTATCAACTTATTTAACCACTTATTTAACAATTTATTTAACTACTTATTTAACTATTTATTTAACTATTTATTTATATTTTTATTTATTTAACTCTTTATTTAACTGTTCACTTAACCGTTGATTTAACTGTTTATTTAACCGTTGATTTAACCAATTATTTAAAAGTTGATTTAATCGTTGGTTTGACCGATCATTTAACCGTTTATTTAACCGCTTATTTATTCAACTATTTATTTATTTAACTATTTATTTAATTATTTATTTATTGAACCACTTATTTAACTACTTATTTAACTATTTATTTAACTATTTATTTAACTATTTGATTAACTATTGATTTAACTATTGATTTAAATATTGATTTAACTATTTATTTAACTATTTATATAATTACTTATTTAACCAATGATTTAACTGTCGATTTAACTATTGATTTAATTGTTGATTGAACTGCTTATTTAACTCATTATTAGCTGCTTATTTAACTACTTATTTAACTTTTTATTTCACTATTTATTTATTTATTTATGTATTTACTTATTCACTTTATTACTTAACTTTTTATTTAACCGTTTATTTACCCGCCTATTTAACCGCTTATTTATTAAGTATTTATTTAACTAATTATTTATTTTAATATTCATTTAACTATAGATTTAAATGTTTTTTTATTTATGTTTTTATTTAACTATTGATTTAAAATAGTTATTTAACTACCGAAGTAACTATTTATTTACCATTTTATTTAACTTTTTACTAAACTTTTTATTTAATTATTTATTTAGTTTTATATTTAACTATTTATTTAACTACTTAACTACTTATTTAACTATTGATTTATCTATTGATTAAATTGTTGATTAAACTATTGATTTAACTGTTTATTTAGCAGTCTATTTTACTGCTTATTTAACTGGTTAATTAACTACTATTTGACTATTTATTTAAATATTTATTTATTTACTTATTTATTTATTTAACCGCTTATTTAATCGCTTATTCAACCGCTTGTGTAAATATTTATTTACTTAAATATTTATTTATTTAACTATTTACATAACTATTTATTTGCTTAAGTAGTTATTTATTTAGCTATTTATTTAACTATTAATTCATTTAACTATTTATTTATATAACTATTTATTTATTTAAGTTTTGTTTACTAAGTATTTAAATATTTATTTAAATATTGATTTAACTATTGATTTAACTATTTATTTAACCATTAATTTAACTGTTAATTGAACTACTTAACTATTGATTTAACTCTTCATTTAATTATTTATTTAACTATTTATTTAACTATTGATTTAATTTTTTATTTAACTATTTATTTAAATACTTATTTTCTTATTTAACTATTTATTTAACTACATATTTAAGTACTTATATAATTATTAATGTAACTGTTGATTTTACTGTTGATTTAACTGCTTAATTAACTGCTAATTCACCGCTTATTTAACTGCTTATTTAACTGCTTATTTAACTACTTCTTTAACTATTTCTTTAACTATTTATTTATATATTTTCGTAACTGTTTCTTTAACCGTTTATTTAACCGCTTATTTATTTAACTATTCGTTTATTTAACTATTTGTTTATTTATCTATTTATTTATGTAACTATTTATTTATTTAACTATTTATTTATTTAACTATATATTTATTTAACTATTTATTTATTTAATTACTTATTTAACTTTGATTTAGATATTGATTTAACTATTGATTTCACTATTGATTGAACTATTGATTGAAATATTGATTTAAATATTGATTTTTTATTTAACTAATTATTTAACTATTTATTTAAATACTTATTTAAGTACTTATTTAAATAGTGATTAAAAACTGATTTAAATATTGATTTAACTATTTATTTAACTATTTATTTAACTACTTATTTAACTGTTGATTTAACTGTGTATTTAAGGGCTTATTTAACTAATTAATTAGAAATTTAATTATTTATTTAGTTGTTTATTTAACCGTTTATTTAATCGTTTATTTAACCGTTAATTTAACAGTATATTTCACCGTTCATTAAACCGTTTATTTAACCGCTTATTTAACTGAATATTTAAATATTTATTTAACTATTGAGTAAATATTTATTTATCTATCTATTTAACTATTTATTTACATTTTATTTTACTTTTTTTTAAATTTTTACTTAACTATTTATTTATTTTTTATTTAACTATTTACTTAACTACTCATTTAACTATTGATTTAATTATTGATTAAACTGTTGATTACATTATTGATTTAACTATTTATTTAACTGCTTATTTAACTACATATTTACCTACTTATTTAATTATTCATTTGACTACCGGTATTTATTTAAATATTTATTCATTTACTTATTTATTTAACTGTTAATTTAACTGTTGATTGAACCGCTTATTACGCGCATATTTAACTATTTATTTATTTAACTATTTATTTATATAACTATTTATTTGTTTAACTATTAACTTATTCAACAATTTATTTAACTATTTATTTATTTAACTATTTGTTTAACTATTGATTTAATTATTTGTTTAAATTTTTATTTAACTTTTCATTTTACCATTGGTTTAACTATTGATATAATTTTTGTTGTAGCTGTTGATTTAACTGCTTATTTAACCGCTTATTTAAACGCATATGTAACCGCTTATTTTTTTAACTATTTATTTATTTAACTATTGATTTAACTATTTGTTTGACTGTTTATTTAAATTTTTATTTAGATATTTATTTAACTATTTACTTAACTACTTATTTAACTATTGATTTAAGTAATGATTTAACTGTTGATTGAACTATTGATTTAACTGTTGATTTAACTTTTTATTTAACTGCTTATTTAACTGCTAATTTAACTGCTTATTTAACTGTTTATTTCATTGCTTATTTAACAGCCTATTTAACTGCTTATATAACTGCTTTTTTAACTACTTATTTAACTATTTATTTATTTATATACTTATTTATTTAACTGTTTATTTAAATGTTGATGTAACTGTTGACTTAAAAGTTGATTCAACTGTTGATTTAACCGTTTATTTAAACGCTTATTTAACTATTTATTTATTTAATTATTTATTTATTTACTTATTCATTTATATAATTGTTTATTTAACTGCTGATTTAACCGCTTATTTAACCGCATATTTAACCGCTTATTTAACTATTTACTTAAATATTTATTTAACTATTTATTTACTTAACTATTTATTTATTTATCTATTTATTTATTTCAATATTTATTTATTTAACTATTTATTTATTTACCTATTTATTTATTTATTTAAATATTTATTTAAATGTTGAATTAACTATTGAATTAAATATTTCTTTTACTATTGATTTAAATATTTATTTAGGTGCTTAATTTACTGCATATTTAACTACTTATTTCACTGCTTATTAGCTACTTATTTAACTATTTACTCAACTATTACTCAACATTTACTTATTTTCTTATTTATTTAAATATTTATTGAACTCTTTATTTTACTCTGTATTTAACCGTTGATTTTACTGCTGATTAAACCGTTTATTTAACCGCTTATTTAAACGCTTATTTGACTATTTATTTATTTAACCATTTATTTATTTAACTATCTATTTATTTAACTATTTATTTATTTAACTATTCATTTATTAAACTATTGACCGAACTATTTATTCAATTATTATTTAACTATTGATTTAATTATTGATTTAACTATTGATTTAACTATTTATTTAATTATTTATTTTTCTATTTATTTCAATATTTATTTATTTTTTTATTTAACTATTTATTTAGCTACTTATTTAACTGTTTATTTAACTGTCATTTATTTATTTATTTAACTCTTTATTTAGCCGTTTATTTAACCACTTATTTAACCACTTGTTTATTAACTATTTATTTATTTAACTATTTATTTATGTAACTATATACTTAGCTCTTCATTTAACTCTTTATTTAACTGTTTATTTAATTGTTTATTTAACTTTTTATTTAACTATTGATTTTACTAATGATTTAACTTTTAATTTAAGTATTTAATTATTTTTTTTTATTTAACTACTTATTTAACTATTGATTTAAATATTTATTTAACTATTGATTAAACTGTTGATTAAACTGTTCATTAAACTGCTTACTTAAGTGATTATTTAATAGCTTATTTAACTACTTATTTAACGATTTATTTAACTAATTATATATTTACTTAAACGATTATTTAACTATTTATTTAACTGTTGATTTAACCGTTTATTTAACCGCTTACTTATTTAACAATTAATTTATTTAACTATTTATTTAACAATTTATTTGACTATTTATTTAACTATTGATTTAAATATTGATTTAACTATTTATTTAGCAATTGATTTAACTATTTATTTTCTTTTTATTTAAGTTTTCATTTAACTATTGATTTAAAAATTGATTTAAGTTTTGATTTAACTGTTGTTTAACTGCTTATTTAACCGCTTATTTTAAAGCATATGTAACCGCGTGTTTATTTAACTATTTATTTATTTAACCATTTATTTAACTATTGACTTATCTATTGATTTAATTATTTATTTAACTGTACATTTAAATTTTTATTTAAATATTTATTTAACTATTTATTTACCTACTGATTTAGCTATTGATTAAATTATCGATTTAAATTTTTATTTTACTAATTTTTTTAAATATTTAATAATTTTCTAATTAACTACATATTTAAGTATTGATTTAACTATTGTTATAACTGTTGATATAAGTGTTGATTTAACTGCTTATTTTACTGCTTATTTAACTACTATTTAACTACTTATTTAACAACGTATTTAACTATGTATTTAACTGTTTAACTATTTATTTATATATTTATTTACTTATTTATTTACCTGTTTATTTAACTGTTTAATTAACTGTTTATTTAACTGTTAATTTAACAGTTTATTTAACCACTGTTTTAACGGTTGATTTAACCGCTTATTTAACCACTTATTTATTTAACTAGTTATTTATCTAATTATTAATTTATTTAATGATTTATTTAACTATTTATTTATTAAACTATTCTTTTATTTTCTGTTAAACTATTTATTTAACTACTTATATAACTATTGATTTAACTGTTGATTGAACAGCTTACTACCAGCTTATTTAACTGCTTACTTAATTACTTATTTAACTATTTATTTAACTATTTATTTATTGACTTATTTAATTGTTTGTTTAACTTTTTATTTAACCATATATTGATTTAAGTGTTGATTTAACCATTTATTTAACCGCTTATTTGACTGCATATTTATTAATTATTTATTCATTTAACTATTAATTTATTTAACTAATTATTTATGTAACTATTTATTTTTTAATTATGTATTTGTTTAACTATTTATTTAACTGTTGATTTAAATATTGATTTAACTTTTGATTTAAATATTGATTGAATTATTGATTGAAATATCGATTTATCCATTTATTTAACTATTGATCTAACTGTTGATTTAACTATTGATTTATCTCTTTATTTAACTTTTTATTTAATTATTGATTTAACTATTGATTTAACTTCTTTGTTTGACTATTTTTTATTTTTTTTATTTAACTATTTATTTAACTGCTTATTTAACTAATGATTTAACTATTGATTTAACTATTGATTAAACTGTTGATTGAACAGCTAGTTTAACTGCTTATTTAACTGCATATTTAACTACTTATTTTTACTTTATTTTTTAGCTATTTATTTAATTATTTTTTATTTATTAACTGTTTATTTAACTGCTGATTTAACCGTTTATTTAACCGCCTATTTAACCGCTTATTTATTTATTTATTACCTATTTATTTATTTAACTATTTATTTATTTAAACATTTACATATTTTACTATATATTTAACTCTTGATTTAACTATTTATTTAACTATTGATTTTAATATTTATTTATTTCATTATTTAACTATTCATTTAATTATTGATTTAACTATTGATTTAACTATTTATTTAACTGTTTATTTAACTTATAATTTAAATATTTATTTACCTTTTGATTTAACTATTGATTAAACTATTGATTTAAAATTTTATTTAACTATTTATTTGAATATTTATTTATTTTTTTATTTAACTATTTATTTAACTACTTATTTAAATACTTATTTAACTACATATTTAAGTAATGATTTAAATATTGTTTTAAATGTTGATTTAAGTGTTGATTTAACTGCTTACTTTGCTGCTTAATTAACTGCTTATTTAATTGCTTATTTTACTACTTATTTAACCACTTCTTTATCAACTTATTTAACCACTTATTTAACAATTTATTTAACTACTTATTTAACTATTTATTTAACTATTTATTTATATATTTATTTATTTAACTCTTTATTTAACTGTTCACTTAACCGTTGATTTAACTGTTTATTTAACCGTTGATTTAACCGATTATTTAACCGTTGATTTAATCGTTGGTTTAACCGATCATTTAACCGTTTATTTAACCGCTTATTTATTCAACTATTTATTTATTTAACTATTTATTTAATTATTTATTATTGAACCACTTATTTAACTACTTATTTAACTATTTATTTAACTATTTATTTAACTATTTGATTAACTATAGATTTAACTACTGATTTAAATATTGATTTAACTATTTATTTAACTATTTATATAATTACTTATTTAACCAATGATTTAACTGTTGATTTAACTATTGATTTAATTGTTGATTGAACTGCTTATTTAACTCATTATTAGCTGCTTATTTAACTACTTATTTAACTTTTTTTTCACTATTTCTTTATTTATTTATGTATTTACTTATTCACTTCTTTATTTAACTTTTTATATAACCGTTTATTTTACCGTTTATTTACCCGCCTATTTAACCGCTCATTTATTAAGTATTTATTTAACTATTTATTTTAATACTCATTTAACTATAGATTTAAATATTTTTTTATTTATATATTTATTTAACTATTGATTTAAATAGTTATTTAACTACCGATGCAACTATTTATTTATCTTTTTATTTAACTTTTTACTAAACATTTTATTTAATTATTTATTTAGTATTTTATTTAACTATTTATTTAACTACTTAAATACTTATTTTACTAAAGATTTAACTATTGATTAAATTGTTGATTAAACTATTGATTTAACTGTTTATTTAGCATTCTATTTTACTGCTTATTTAACTGCTTATTTAAGTACTATTTGACTATTTATTTAAATATTTATTTATTTATTTACTTATTTATTTATTTAACCGTTATTTAACCGCTTATTTAACCGCTTATTCAACCGCTTGTGTAAATATTTATTTACTTAAATATTTATTTACTTAAATATTTATTTATTTAACTATTTACATAACTATTTATTTGTTTAAGTAGTTATTTATTTAGCTATTTATTTAACTATTAATTCATTTAACTATTTATTTATATAACTATTTATTTATTTAAGTTTTGTTTACTATGTATTTATATATTAATTTAAATATTGATTGAACTAATGATTTAACTATTTAATTAACCATTAATTTAAATGTTAATTGAACTATTTAACTATTTATTTAACTCTTCATTTAATTATTTATTTACCTATTTATTTAACTATTGATTTAATTTTTTATTTAACTATTTATTTAAATACTTATTTTTTTTATTCAACTATTTATTTAACTACATATTTAATTACTTATATAATTATTAATGCAACTGTTGATTTGACTGTTGATTTAACTGCTTAATTAACTGCTAATTCACCGCTTATATAACTGCTTATTTAACTACTTATGTTACTGCTTATTTAACTACTTATTTAACTATTTCTTTAAATATTTATTTATATATTTTCGTAACTGTTTCTTTAACCGTTTATTTAACCGCTTATTTATTTAACTATTCATTTATTTAACTATTTGTTTATTTATCTATTTATTTATGTAAGTATTTATTTATTTAACTATTTATTTATTTAAATATATATTTATTTAACTATTTATTTATTTAATTACTTATTTAACTTTGATTTAAATATTGATTGAACTATTGATTGAAATATTGATTTAAATATTGATTTTTTATTTAACTAATGATTTAACTATTGATTTAACTATTGATTAAACTGTTGATTGAACAGGTAGTTTAACAGCTTATTTAACTGCATGTTTAACTACTTATTTTTAATTTATTTTTTAGCTATTTATTTAATTATTTTTTATTTATTAACTGTTTATTTAACTGTTGATTTAACCGTTTATTTAACCGCCTATTTAACCGCTTATTTATTTATTTATTACCTATTTATTTATTTAACTATTTATTTATTTAAACATTTACATATTTTACTATATATTTAACTCTTGATTTAACTATTTATTTAACAATTGATTTAACTATTGATTTTACTATTTATTTATTTCACTATTTATTTATTTAACTAAGCATTTAATTATTGATTTAACTATTGATTTAACTATTTATTTAACTGTTTATTTAACTGCTTATTTCACTTTATTTAACTACTATTTAACTACTTATTTAACAACTTAATTATCTATGTATTTAACTGTTTAACTATTTATTTATATATTTATTTACTTATTTATTTATAAACCTGTTCATTTAATTGTTTAATTAACTGTTTATTTAACCGTTAATTTAACAGTTTATTTAACCATTGTTTTAACCGTTGATTTAACCGCTTATTTAACCACGTATTTATTTAACTATTTATTTTCTAATTATTAATTTATTTAATGATTTATTTAACTCTTTATTTATTAAACTATTCTTTTATTTTCTGTTTAACTATTTATTTAACTACTTATAAAACTATTGATTAAACTGTTGATTGAACTGCTTACTACCTGCTTATTTAACTGCTTATTTAATTACTTATTTAAATATTTATTTAACTATTTATTTATTTACTTATTTATTTACTTATTTAATTGTGTGTTTAACTTTTTATTTAACCGTATATTTAACCGTTTAATTAACAGATGATTTAACCGTTTATTTGAATGCTTATTTATTAATTATTTATTCATTTAACTATTAATTTATTTAACTAATTATTTATGAAACTTTTTATTTTTTAATTATTTATTTGTTTAACTATTTCTTTAACTGTTGATTTAAATATTGATTTGACTATTGATTTAAATATTGATTGAATTATTGATTGCACTATTGATGTAACTGTTGTTTTAACTATTGATTTAACTTTTTTTTTACTATTTATTTAACTATTTACTTATTTTTATAATTGACTATTTATTTAAATAATAATTTCAGTATTGATTTAACTGCCGATTTAACTGCTGATTTAACTTCTTATTTAACTACTTATTTAACTACTTATTTAAATAGTGATTAAAAACTGATTTAAATATTGATTTAACTATTGATTTAACTATTGATTTAAATTTTTATTTCACTATTTAAATATTTTTTATTTAACTATTTATTTAACTACTTATTTAACTGTTGATTTAACTGTGAATTTAACGGCTAATTTATCTAATTAATTAGAAATTTAATTATTTATTTACTTGTTTATTTAACCGTTTATTTAATGGTTTATTTAACCGTTAATTTAACAGTATATTTCACCGTTCATTAAACCGTTTATTTAACCGCTTATTTAACCGATAATTTAACTATTTATTTACTTAACTATTTATTTAACTATTGAGTAAATATTTATTTATCTATCTATTTAACTATTTATTTACATTTTATTTTACATTTTTTTTAATTGTTACTTAACTATTTATTTATTTTTTATTTAACTATTTATTTAACTACTCATTTAACTATTGATTTAATTATTGATTAAACTGTTGATTACATTATCGATTTAACTATTTATTGAACTGCTTATTTAACTGCATATTTACCTACTTATTTCATTATTTTTTTAACTATTTATTTAAATATTTATTTAATTACTTATTTATTTAACTGTTTATTTAACCGTTGATTTAACAGCTTATTACCCGCCTATTTAACTATTTATTTATTTAACTATTTATGTAACTTTTTTTTGTTTAACTATTAACTTATTCAACAATTTATTTAACTATTTATTTATTTAACTATTTATATATTTAACTGTTTGTTTAACTATTGATTTAATTGTTTATTTAAATTTTTTATTTAACTTTTCATTTAACCATTGGTTTAACTATTGATATAAATTTGATGTAACTGTTGATTTAACTGCTTATTTAACCGCCTTTTTTAAACGCATATGTAACCGCTTATTTATTTAACTATTTATTTATTTAACTATTGATTTAACTATTTATTTAACTGTTTATTTAAATTTTTATTTAACTTTTTATTTAACTATTTATTTAACTAGGTATTTCATTATTGATGTAACTGTTGATTTAACTGCTCAATTAACTGCTAATTAACTACTTATTTAACTGCTTAGTTAACTGCTTATTTAAGTACTTATTTAAATATTAATTAACTAATTATTTATTTATTTATTTAATTAACTGTTTATTTAATCGTTTATTTAACCGTTTATTTAACCGCTTATTTATTTAACTATTCATTTATTTAATTATTTATTTATTTAACTATTTACTTATTTAACTATTTATTTAATTATTTATTTGTTAACTATTTATTTATTTAACCATTTATTTATTTAATTATTTACTTAATTATTTAATTATCTATTGATTTAACTATTGATTAAATTATAGATTTGAATTTTTATTTAACTAATTTATTTAAATATGTATTTATTTTTTTATTTATCTATTTATTTCGTTATTTATTTAACTACTTATTTAGCTGCTTATTTAACTGCATATTTAACTGCTTATTTAACTATTTACATAACTAATTAAAAATTTATATATATATTTATTTAATTGTTTATCTAATTTTTTATTTAGCCGTTGATATAAACGTTTATTTAACCGTTGATTTAACCCTTGATATAACCGCTTATTTATCCGCTTATTTATTTAACTATTAATATATTTAACAATTTATTTAGCTATTTATTTATTTAACTATTTATTAACTACTGATTTAGCAATTTATTTTTTATTTAACTATTTATTTAACTACTTATTTAACTATTGATTTAATTGTTGATTTAACTGTTGATGGAACTGCTTATTTAACTGGTTATGTAACTGCTTATTTAACTATTTATTTGTTTACATATTATTTACTAATTTATTTACTTATTAACTTCTTTATTTAACTTTTTTTTAAACCGTATATTTAACAGTTTAATTAATAGATGATTTAATCTTTGATTTAACCGGTTATTAAATGTTATTTAACCGCTTATTTATTAACTATTTATTTATTTTAACTATTCATTTATTTAACTATTTATTTATGTAACTGTTTATATATTTCCTTATTTATTTATTTAACTATTTGATTAACTATTTATTTTAACTATTTATTTAACTGTTGATTTAACTATGGATTTAACTATAGATTGAACTATTGATCTAAATACTGATTTAACTATTAATTTAAATATTGATTGCACTATCGATTTAACTATTGATTTAGCTATTTATTTAACAATTTATTTAACATTTTATTAAAATTGTATTTAACTATTTATTTATCTATTGATTTAATTTTTATGTAAATATTTATTTAAAGAATTATTTATTTTTGTGTTGGACTATTCATTTAACTACTTATTTCGCTATTGATTTAACTGCTGATTTAACTGCTTATTTAACTACTTATTTAAATAGTGATATAACTGTTGATTTAACTATTGATTTAACTTTTTATTTAACAATTTATTTTTTTATTTAACTACTTATTTAACTGTTGATTTAACTGTGTATTTAAGTGCTTATTTAACTACTTAATTAAAAACTTAAGTATTTATTTACTTGTTTATTTCACCGATTATTTAACAGTATATTTAACCGTTTAAATAAACCTCTTATTTCACCGTCTTTTTATCCGATTATCTAACTACTTATGTAACTATATATTTATTTAACTATTTACTTAACTACTTATTTAACTACTTATTAACTATTGATTTAACTATTGATTAAACTATTGATTTAACTGTTTATTTAACAGTTATTTATTTATTTATTTATTTAAATGTTTATTTAACCGTTTATTGTCAGTTTATTTAACCGCTTATTAAAATTTTTATTTAACCGCTTACTTATTTAACTATTTATTTAACTACTGATTAAACTATTGATTTAACTATTTATTTAACTGTTTATTTAGCAGTCTATTTTACTGTTGATTTAACTGTTATTTATTTATTTACTTAACTGTCTATTTAACCGTTTGTTTGACCGTTTATTTAACCACTTGTTTAACCTTATATTTAACCGCTTATTTATTTAACTATTTATTTAAATGTTTATTTAACTATTGATTTAACTATTGATTTAAATATTGATTGAACTATTGATTGAAATATTGATTTATCTATTTATTTAACTATTGATCTAACTGTTGATTTAAATATTGATTTATCTCTTTATTTAACTTTTTATTTAATTATTGATTTAACTATTGATTTAACTTCTTTGTTTGACTATTTTTTTTTATTTAACTATTTATTTAACTGCTTATTTAACTAATGATTTAACTATTGATTAAACTGTTGATTGAACAGCTAGTTTAACTGCTTATTTAACTGCATGTTTAACTACTTATTTTTAATTTATTTTTTAACTATTTATTTAATTATTTTTTATTTATTAACTGTTTATTTAACTGTTGATTTAACCGTTTATTTAACCGCCTATTTAACCGCTTATTTATTTATTTATTACCTATTTATTTATTTAACTATTTATTTATTTAAACATTTACATATTTTACTATATATTTAACTCTTGATTTAACTATTTATTTAACAATTGATTTAACTATTGATTTTACTATTTATTTATTTCACTATTTATTTATTTAACTATTCATTTAATTATTGATTTAACTATTGATTTAACTATTTATTTAACTGTTTATTTAACTTATATTTAAATATTTATTTACCTTTGATTTAACTATTGATTAAACTATTGATTTAAATTTTTATTTAACTATTTATTTGAATATTTATTTATTTTTTATTTAACTATTTATTTAACTACTTATTTAAATACTTATTTAACTACATATTTAAGTATTGATTTTAATATTATTTTAAATGTTGATTTAAGTGTTGATTTAACTGCTTACTTTGCTGCTTAATTAACTGCTTATTTAATTGCTTATTTTACTACTTATTTAACCACTTATTTATCAACTTATTTAATCACTTATTTAACAATTTATTTAACTACTTATTTAACCATTTATTTAACTATTTATTTATATATTTATTTATTTAACTCTTTATTTAACTTTTCACTTAACCGTTGATTTAACTGTTTATTTAACCGTTGATTTAACCGATTATTTAACCGTTGATTTAATCGTTGGTTTAACCGATCATTTAACCGTTTATTTAACCGCTTATTTATTCAACTATTTATATATTTAACTATTTATTTAATTATTTATTTATTGAACCACTTATTTAACTACTTATTTAACTATTTATTTAACTATTTATTTAACTATTTGATTAACTATTGATTTAACTTTTGATTTAAATATTGATTTAACTATTTATATAATTACTTATTTAACCAATGATTTATCTGTTGATTTAACTATTTATTTAATTGTTGATTGAACTGCTTATTTAACTCATTATTAGCTGCTTATTTAACTACTTATTTAAGTACTTATTTAACTTTTTATTTCACTATTTATTTATTTATGTATTTACTTATTCACTTGTTTATTTAACTTTTTATTTAACCGTTTATTTAACCGTTTATTTACCCGCCTATTTAACCGCTTATTTATTAAGTATTTATTTAACTAATTATTTATTTTAATATTCATTTAACTATAGATTTAAATGTTTTTTTATTTATGTTTTTATTTAACTATTGATTGAAATAGTTATTTAACTACCGATGTAACTATTTATTTTCCTTTTTATTTAACTTTTTACTAAACTTTTTATTTAATTATTTATTTAGTTTTTTATTTAACTATTTATTTAACTACTTAACTACTTATTTAACTATTGATTTAACTATTGATGAAATTGTTGATTAAACTATTGATTTAACTGTTTATTTAGCAGTCTATTTTACTGCTGATTTAACTACTATTTGACTATTTATTTAAATATTTATTTATTTATTTACTTATTTATTTATTTAATCGTTTATTTAACCGTTGATTTAACCGCTTATTTAACCGCTTATTCAACCGCTTGTTAAATATTTATTTACTTAAATATTTATTTATTTAACTATTTATTTACATAACTATTTATTTGTTTAAGTAGTTATTTATTCAGCTATTTATTTAACTATTAATTCATTTAACTATGTATTTATATAACTAATTATTTATTTAACTTTTGTTTACTATGTATTTAAATATTGATTTAAATATTGATTTAACTATTGATTTAACTATTTATTTAACCATTACTTCAACTGTTAATTGAACTATTCAACTATTGATTTAACTCTTCATTTAATTATTTATTTAACTATTGATTTAATTTTTTATTTAACTATTTATTTAAATACTTATTTTTTTATTTAACTATTTACTTAACTGCTTATTTAAGTACTTATGCAATTATTAATGTAACAGTTAATTTAACTGCTTAATTAACTGCTAATTCACTGCTTATTTAACTGCTTATTTTACTGCTTATTTAACTGCTTATTTAACTACTTATTTAACTATTTCTTTAACTATTTATTTATATATTTTCGTAACTGTTTCTTTAACCGTTTATTTAAACGCTTATTTATTTCACTATTCATTTATTTAACTATTTGTTTATTTATCTATTTATTTATGTAACTATTTATTTATTTAACTATTTATTTATTTATTTAACTATTTATTTATTTAATTAACTATATATTTATTTACCTTTTTATTTATTTAATTACTTATTTAACTTTGATTTAGATATTGTATTAAATATTTATTTAACTATAGATTTAAATAATGATTAACTATTGATTTCACTATTGACTGAACTATTGATTGAAATATTGATTTAAATATTGATTTTTTTATTTAACTAATTATTTAACTATTTATTTAACTATTAGTTAACTGCTTATTTAACTACTTATTTACCTACTTATTTAACCATTTATTTATCTTTTAGTTAACTACTTATTTAACTAACTATTTAACTAGAAATTTAACTATTGGTTTAACTATTGATTTTACTATAGATTTAACTGCTTATTTAAGTGATTAATTAACTACATATTTACCTACTTATTTAACTATTTATTTAACTATTGAATTAAATATTGATTAAAATATTGATTACACTATTGATTCAACTATTTATAACTACCTATTTAACTTTTTATTTTAATATTTATTTAACTATTGATTCAACTTCTTATTTAAGTATTTATATAACTATATATTTATTATTTCGTTTAAATATTTATTTAACTATTTATTTAACTACTCATTTAACTACAAATTTAACTACTTATTTAACTACAAATTTAACTGTTGATTTAACTGCTGATTAAAGTGCTTATTTAACTACTAATTTAACTACTTATTTAAATATTTATTTACTTATTTATTTATTTATTATTTACTTGTTTATTTAACCGTTAATTTAACCATTATTTTTACCGCATATTTAACCGCTAATTTAACTATTTATTTATTTAACTATATATATATTTAATTATTTATTTAAATATTTATATAACTATTTATTAAAATATGGATTGAACTATTGATTGAACTATTGATTTAACTTTTTATTTAACTGTTTATTTAAATATTCATTTATTTTTCTAGTTAACTATTGATTTAACCAATGATTTAACTTTTTATTTAACTATGTTTTTAACTCTTTATTAATTTTTTATTTAATTATTTATTTAACTATTTATTTAACTACTTATTTAACTAATGATTTAGTTATTTATTTGACTACTGCTTTAACTGTTGATTTAAGTATTGATTTAAATTTTGATTTAACTGCTTAATTAACTGCTTATTTAACTGTCGATTTAACTGCTTATTTAACTTCTTATTTATCTGCTAATTTAACTGCTTATTTAACTACTTATATAAATACAAATTTAACTACTTATTTAACAACTTATTTAACTACATATTTATCTACCTATTTAAATACTGATTTAATTATTTATTTAACTATTTAATTATTCATTCATATATTTTATTTATTATTTATATATCTACTCTTCATTTAACCGCTTATATAAGTATTTATTTAAATATTTATTTATTTTACTATTTAGTTATTTGAGTATTTATTGATTTACACTTTTTATTTATTTAACTATTTAACTGTTGATTAAATATTGATTTAAATATTGATTGAATTATTGATTTAACTATTGATTTAACTATTTATTTAACTATTGATTTAGCGATTGATTTATCTATTTATTTAACTACAGGTTTAAATATTGATTTAATTATTTATTTAACTATTACTTTAACTATTTTTTAACTTTTTATTTAACTATTGATTTAGCTATTGATTTAACTATTGATTTAAATTTTTATTTAACTATTTGTTTATTTTGTTTATTTAAATATTAGTTAACTACTTATTTAAATATTGATTTAACTATTGATTTAACTACTGATTTAACTGCTTATTTAACTGCTTATTTAACTACTTATTAAACTACTTATTTACCTACTTATTTAATTATTTATTTAACTATTAGTTACCTACTTATTTAACTACTTAGTTAACTACTTAATTAACTATTGATTTAAATATTGATTTAAATATTGATTGAACTATTGATTTAACTATTGATAACTATTTATTTACCTTTTTATTTAACTTTTCATTTATCTATTTATTTAACTATTTATTTAGTTATTTATTTAACTGATTATTTAACTATTGATTTAACTATTGATTTAACGTTTCATTTAACTATTTATTTAATTATTTATTTATTTTTTTATTTAACTATATATTTAACTACTCATTTAATTTCTTATTTAACTACATATTTGACTGTTGATTTAACTGCTGATTTATCTGCTCATTTAACTGCTTATTTAACTATTTATTTAACTACTTTTCGATCTATTTATTTAACTATTTACTTATTTATTTATTATTTTATTTATTTATTGATTTAACCGTTGATTTAACCGTTGATTTAACCGTTGATATAACCGTTTATTTAACTGATTATTTGACCGCTTATTTAACTATTAATTTATTTATTTATTTAATTATTTATTTAACTATAGGCTATATTTATTAAGTATTTATTTATTTCACTATTTATTTATTTAACTTTTCATTTAACTATGTATTAACTATTGACTTAAATATTGATTTAAATATTGATTTAACTATTGAATTAATTATTGATTTAACTATTGATTTAACTTTTTACTTACCTATTTAACTATCTGTTTATTTTTTATTTAATTATTTACATAAATATTTATTTAACTACTGATTTAGCTATTGATTTTACTACTGATTTAACTATTGATTTAACTATTAACTTTACTATTGATTTAACTGTTGATTTAACTGCTTATTTAACTGCTTTTTAACTACTTATTTAACTACTTATTTAATTATTTATTTAACTATGTCTTTATTTATTTACTTATTTACTTATTTATTTAACTGTTAATATAAACGTTTATTTAACCATTGATTTAACCGTTGATTTAACCGCTTATTTAACCGCTTGTTTATCTATTGATTCATTTAAATATTTATTTATTTAACTATTTATTTAATTAACTATTCATTTAACTATTTATTAGACTATTTATTTAAATATTTATTTAACTATTTATCTATTGATTTAACTATTGATTTAACTATTTATTTGACTATTTATTTAAATTTTTATTTAACTATTTATTTAACTATTGATTTAACTATTGATTTAACTATTTATTTAACTGTTTATTTAATTTTTTATTTAACTATTTATCTAAATACTTATTTAACTACTTATTTAACTACTTATTTAACTGTTGAATTAACTATTGATTTGACTACTGATTTAACTGTTTATTTGTCTGTTTTTAACTGCTCATTTAACTGCTTATTTTACTGTTTATTTAACTGCTTTTTAACTAATTTTTTAACTATTTATTTAATTACTTGTTTAACATTTATTTAACTATTTATTTATTTACTTATTTATTTAACTGTTTATTAAACAGTTGATTTTTCCGTATATTTAACCGTTTATTTAACCGCTTATTTAAATATTTATTTCTTTAAATATTTATATATTTATCCACTTATTTAACTATATATTTAACTATTTATTTATTTAACTATTTATATATTTAACTTCTTATTTAACTACAGATTTAACTATTGATTTAACTGCTTATTTAACTGCTTATTTAACCACTTATTTTGCTACTTATTTAAGTACTTATTTAGTTATTTATTTAGCTATTTATTTTTTATTTATTTAACCGTTTATTTCAACCTTTATTTAACCGTTGATTTAACCGATTATTTAACCGCTTATTTAACTATTTATTTATTTAAATATTTATTTATTTAACTATTTATTTAAATATTTATTTATTAAACTATTTATATAACAATTTATTTAAATATTGATGAAACTATTGTTTTAACTATTGATTCAAGTATTGATTTAACTATTTATTTACTATTTATTTAACTTATTATTTAATTATTGATTTAACTATTGATTTAACTTTTTATTTTAATATTTATTTATTTTTTATTTAACTATTTACTTGACTATTTATTTAACTACTTATTTAACTACTGATTAAAAATTTGATTTGACTGCTTGTTTAACTGCCTGTTTAACTGTTTATTTAACTTTTTATTTAACTACTTACTTTATTACTTATTTAACTACTTATTTATGTATTTATTTATTTATTTATTTACTTGTTTATTTAACCGTTTATTTAACCATTGATTTAACCGCTTATTTAACCGCGTATTTAACTATTTATTTATTTGACTATTTATTTATTTAACTATTTATTTATTTATCTATTTATTTAACTATTGATTTGACTATTTATTTAACTATTTAACTTTTTATTTAACTATTTATTTGACTATTGATTTAACTATTTAACTTGTTATTTAACTATTTATTTGACTATTGATTTAACTATCTATTTAACTATTTAGTTATTTTTTATGTAACTTATTTTAAACTATTTATTAAACTATCTATTTAACTACTTATTTAATTGTTGATTTAACTGTTGATTTAACCTTTTATTTAACCGTTGATTTAACCGGTGATATAACAATTGATTTAACCGTTTATTTAACCGCTCGTTAACTATAAATTTATTAAATATTTATTTATTTAACTACTTATTTATTTAACTATTTATTTAACTATTTGTTTATTTAACTAATTATTTAACTACTTATTTAACTACTGATTTAACTATTGATTTTACTGCTTATTTAACTGCTTATTAAACTACTTATTTAAGTATTTATTTATTTATACATGCATTTAATTAACCGATTATTTAACCGTTTAATTAACCGTTTATTTAACCTTTTATTTAACCGTTGATTTAACCGTTTATTTAACCGCTTATTTAATTATTTATTTATTTAAGTATTTATTTATATAACTATTTATTTATTTAAATATTTTTTTACTTAACTATTTATTTATTTAACTATTTATTTAACTATTTATTTAAATATTGATTTAATTATTGATTTAACTATTGATTTAACTATTTGTTTAACTATTTATTTAACTTTTTATTTAACTTTTTATTTAACTATTGATTTAACTATTGATTTTACTATTGATTTAACTTTTTATTTAACTATTTATTAATTTTTTTTTAACTATTTACTTAAATATTTATTTAACTATTTATCTAACTACTTACTTAACTACTTATTTAACTACTGATTTAACTGTTGATTTAACTGCTTGTTTAACTGTTTGTTAAACTGCTTATTTAACTGCTTATTTTACTTCTTATTTAACTACTTATTTAACTATTTATTTATTTAATTTCTTTATTTACTGTTTTATTTAATCGTTTAATAACCGTTGATTTAACCGCTTATTTAACCGCTTATTTAACTATTTATTTATTTTACAATTTATTTATTTAACTATTTATTTATTTAACTATTTATTTATTTAACTATTAATTATTTATCTATTTATTTATTTAACTATTTATTTACTTAACTATTTATTTATTTAACTATTTATTTATCTACTTATTTAACTATTTATTTAACTATTGATTTAACTATTTATTTAACTATTAATTTAACTATTTATTTAACTATTGATTTAACTATCGATTTAACTCTTTATTTATTTTTTTATTTAACTATTTATTAAACTATTAATTAAAGTATTTTTAACTACCTACATATTTAACTACTTATTTAACTGTTGATTGAACTGTTGATTGAACTGTTGATTTAAGTGTTGATTTAACTGCTTATTTAACTGCCTATTTAACTACTTAATTAACTACTTATTTAAGCACTTAACCCCTTACTTAACCACTTACTTAACCGCTTACTTAACCACTTACTTAACCACTTATTTAACCACTTATATAACTACCAGGGGCAATTTTCATGGCATGCTATGCTTGCTGCGCAAGCTCAATATTTTCGTAGAATGTGTATTTCTCAAAATGGGATTATGTAAATTAAAATTTATTTTGATTTTTGGAACATTGTATAGGCGTAATACCATCCGCAGGTTGCAGACCGCAAGTATCGCAACGCTTGCTCGCTTCTCGGAGCTACAGGAAAGACGTAGAATTAGCGAGAATATGATGCGCGCGCAAGTGCCTTCCTCCTTAGTCCGTCCTAGACGCATATGCTTCTGTTATGTGTTGTTTGAAGCTCTGGTCCGAGAGCTACACCAACGACTATTTAACGTTACACAGAACAGTATTGACAGCGGGAATGTGCTGTGATTTGCGAGTGCAATGTAATTGTATGAGCGGAATGCATGTGTTAGCTGGTGCATGTATTATTAATTCTTAAACAATAATTTGAAGTATTGCAATGAGTTCAGAATTATGTGTTATTGAAACCTTATTATTAAATCCATTTTCCCGAAGATCTAAAGACATACATTATAGAGAATATGTGCTCGTTCAGTGCAACTCAATACAACAATATGCATTGGTTGGCAGGGTCGAAAAAGCTAAATAAACTTTTTTTTTGGCCATGTTTGTTATATCATATCGAACTTCTACATCTGATAAGCGAATATGATCCATGACTCATAATGATTTCATAATTATAAAATAAATTATTTATGTGGGTCTGATTATTTTTATTAATTATGAATTGTTATATCCTCCCATCTTCCTCTATGAATAAAAGAGCAAGCCTAACTTTCGTGACTAGCATTCGCCCCTGGTAACTACTTATTTATCTACTTATTTAACTATTTATTTAAATATTTATTTAACTATTTATGTATTTATTTAACTATTTATTTATCTATTTATTTATTCATTTATTTATTTAACCTTGTAGAGATAAAGCCATCAGGCCTTTTCCTCCCCTCTACCAGAGCCATGGATCTAAACAAGTGAGTTGTCGTCGTCACATTGCTTTCATGAAGGCATTGCCCCTGTAATGTAGATAACCCGTTGTAATAAGGAGAAGTGCGCACAAATGTGTATTAGTTTTGGGCTCTGCTGTATTCCAGCAGCGATTTCCTCTTTAAACACTCACTGAAGTGGTATCTTGCACATGGTTTGTCACACAGTTTACACACGCATTCCGGTGATGGGTCGTGATAGTTTGCCCTTCTGCAGAGTTTGTGGTGATACCCATGCACTGCGGATCTTGTTGTTTGGTCCAGTCCAGCTCCGATCGGTCACCGCGTCCGTTGCGTAGAAGTCGTTCGGTACTTCATTTCTCTTCTGTTGTCTTTCCTCTTTCAGAGCTGCTTCTTGTGTGGTAGCTGGTAGTAGAAACTTGGTGCGCAGATCTTCTACAAGGAAAGTTTCGCGTGCTAACTCACACGCTAGTCTAGATGGTGCGAATTTTGAGATCCCTATTGCGGCTTTTAGGAATCTTCTTTCACTTTTTCTAACGCGTTTAGATCTCTGTAGCTAAGGCTAGTCCATGTGATATGTATTCCATATGTTAAGATGGGGAGCACTTTTGCTTCAAACAATTTCATGGCTGTTTCAAGCGACAGTTGCGTGATATTCTGTATGTCCATAACCCGTTGTCAGCCTCTGTTTGATAGGTTTTCTATAATCGTTGTTAAAACTGAGCAGATGGACCACCTGGTATAATACTCTCGGTATATCTTGAGCGATAGCGACTGTTAGATAGGAAGTGGTTGGTACCTACTACGCATGCGTTACATTTATATCTAAAATAGCTGTAATGCTTAAGTTGTAGTATGTGCTATTTAATTTTACAATATGTACTTGATGATAAGCTGTTAGTAAATTAAAATGAAAATCGTCAACTCCAGTATAGTCTGTAGTTTCTTTGAATATGACTGCATAATCAATAAAGCAAAACGTCTAATGCTTTCGTTTTCACATGGGCGAGCAGTAGTAAAGTGCACAGATAACTTCAAATAATGGTGTACAATTCCTCTCTCTAGTTTATTTCGCCGAATATTAGGACATCTGTTACTGCAGTTTTATAATATACTGGGTAAAATATTTGTTTCTCTAAATTTTGAGGGATGACTTGAAGACATCTCATTACATATTATACAAATTTAATAATCTTGTATTTGTTTTACTGAAGAAATGTATGGACATAATAACGGATATGAAATTAGGAAACAGAATTGAAATTGTATCCAACAGAGACATACACTTCACAATATATACAACGTTGAAATATTAAACAGTTGATAATTTATTGACTTACACAATCGGAATGAAATATTTAAACGTTAATATTGCAACACCAGGATGAAGGATAAAATCGTAATTTCTAAAATAACAATAAATTTTACCATTGCCTGCAATATGCAATAACCTTTTGGCAACGTAGAAATTTTGGATACAAAAATATACTTCAGAATATTAATTTGTTAAAATTTGCATCATTATAGTTATTTAAGAAAGTTAGAACATGTAACACTGAAGAATCTTTCGAAACTTTATAGGCCTACTTGCAATCGAGAATTGCGATTTTTCTGCTGTAAGAGAAAACTGGAAAGAATTTATTAAACGTGTAACAAAATTGAAGTTGGAATAAAATGCAATAATGTGGAACGAAAATGTGACTTTACATAGAGGACAAGTGAACTCTGGGTGGAAGAAAGTCGTAAAACAAGAAGAGACTCATTCGCCTATTCGTATTGATAAATAGTGAGAAATGCGTGGAAAGAAATCATCATCGTCTCAATATAACATATTCTGAAAATAACTCCTGATATTATTATGATGACTAGTTGTATAGTAAGAAGACCTGGATCAGTAATAAGAACAACGGTGGTGTGAAAAGAGACAGTAGAATACATTAAGACAATGCCATGGAACATTAAATAATACATAGGAAACGAAAATATCATATTTGATATGTAACAAAAGTGGTTAGTAAAAATGTAGTCCTTTAGGGTAGACGGAAAAATCTGTAAGGTGTTTATTACACAAATGTGATAATTGCCAGCATATTAAGAGATGGATATTTTTTGGGGAATCTTCAGAATTCAGATAGTCAAGACACATACAGAGGAAAGAATTGGCTCAAAAACTAGCAGAAAAGTTGGAATTGGAAATAGTTTGCGCAGTAACTGAACAGAAGAAAATCTTCTTCTTCTTCTTCTAAATTATGGCTGTAGATTACTTGGGCACAAATGACCCCCTGTGAACCCCAAAAACTGGAGGTCAACCTACAATGCGTTACCAGTTTGCTGTGCTGCTGAGATTAATTTCTTCAGAAGAGACAATATTTGCTTCCTGAGATAACGGTGCCTGATTGGCTTAGATCTGGGCAATCTAGGAAAATGTGAAGTGATAATAAATAAAGAAACAAGAAATAAAAGTTACCTAAATTCATGTCAAAAAGTATTATCCATCGTACGGAAAGTTACCTTAAAATCTATCTATCGTGTATACATTTATATGGACTGTCCTACAAAAGGGGGGAAAATGACAGACAAAAAGAATGGCATCAAGCATTTCTTCAGATTGGTCGTTGCACTGACATGCAGTGATTGGTTATATTGTGCTGGAGTATGTTAATAATGCGGCTTTTATAAATTGAGACAAAAAAGATACGAAATGGAAACCAAAATTCTGATTCAAGAAGAGTGTGAACATTTGTTGAAAACCACAAAGAATGAATAATGGAATGCACTGCCCACATGGTAGGGAGGTTGGGATGGGCAGGGCGGAACTCGACATGCAGCCACCTCCACGTGGTGAGTTCTGGGTTGTTTCATTTCAAGAGAATGAAACAAGCGAAGAGCTGCATCTATTCTGTGAATAATAATAATTATGGTTTATTTAACGACGATCGATACTGCAGAGGTTATATCAGCGTCGCCAGTGTGCTGGAATTTTTTTCCCGCAGGAGTTCTTTACTTGCCAGTAAATCTACTGACATGAGCCTGTCACATTTAAACACATTTATATGCCATCGACCTCGGCTGGGATCGAACCCGCAACCTCGAGCATAGAAGGCCAGCTCTATACCAACCGCGCTACCGAGGGCGACTCTATTCTGTGAAAGATGGTACGAAAATTGATATACAGTAGGGTGGAAGCTGTTCAATAACAATAACTTCACACACTAAATTCATAAGATAAAAGGAATAGAATCTTTCTTTGCCATTATGCCTCCTTTCTTTTTATTGTAACAGCGTTGCAAAATATCCATTACTTAAATTGATTTATTATTAATTAGAGTATTAAAGTATTTTCACTTAAATCGTAAATGTAATACAAACATTATGCAAAATTATTTGTTGAATCTGAAATGTGTAATGTAGACATGCTTACTTACTTACAAATGGCTTTTAAGGAACCCGAAGGTTCATTGCCGCCCTCACATAAGCCCGCCATCGGTTCCTATCCTGTGCAAGATTAATCCAATCTCTATCATCATACCCCACTTCCCTCAAATCCATTTTAATATTATCCTCCCATCTGCGTCTCGGCTTCCCTAAAGATGTATGGTTGGCTGTGTTGGCCTGTTGTATCGTTAAAATTGGGTTACTTTACTGTTCTTGGTAGGAACAGTCTTTTTGACGCACTTTCACTGATATTCCATATTGTGTGTTGGGATGTTTTGATGTTGTTCAAGTTGACTGCTGTGGATCGTGGATGCTGTTGTTGAATACTTAGACGTATATAATACAAGCTATTTTCTGTTGGGTCCGCTGTCTAGTATGGCCATGCGTGTCTGCAAGAATTTACTTTATATTAATATATAGAATTAATACGATTTTGTTTTTTATTAAGTTGGAATCTGTCGCGTAAAATGTTGTATGGAAAATACTTACTATTTTAGATGATGTTGGAATGTTCCTATGTGGTGCATGGCTGGGACTAGAATGGCGGGCTCAATTACAATATTTTCTTAATGTACGTCATCTGGAGTGGGAAGTGGAGGGGGTATTGGTGGGACCTGTGTGGTTGTTGTGTGTGTTTGTTTCGGCGGGAAAGTTAAAAAGTGGGTTATTTGTATTGGCTATTTGTTCGTTGAATAGGGGTTTTCCTGAGTTAAATTCTTTTGTAATGTGAAATTGTTCCGCGGTGTCTATTGTGGAGTTATTTATGATTTTTAATATTTTTAATGTGTCATTTATATTTGTTAATTCATGATTTTCTTCGATGAGGTGCTGTGCAAAATTGGATTTGTTCCTATTGTAAATAAAATCGGAGGTGTGTTCACGGTATCTAATTTTGAAGTTACGTCGAGTCTGACCTATGTATGTTTTGGGGCACTTTTTACATTTCAATTGATATATTCCGCTGTTTAGTAATGGTTCGTAGTTGTTGATTTTGTTCGGAATTATATTGTTTAGTTTATTGTTGGTGCTGGGGGCTATATTGATGTTTTGTTTTTTGAAAAAGTTACTGAGCTTGTTTGATATTTTCCCATAGAAAGTCAAACTGTGCCATTGTTTTTTGTTTTTTATTTTTACGGGTTGGAGTGTAGTGGAGTCTTTTTTATTTAGTTTTAATTTTCTTTTTTGTATTAATTTAAAAACCAATAAAAAGAAAATAAACCAGTAAACGAGTAAAGAAACTGGTAAACGAGAAAAGAAAGAAGTAAACGAGACAAGAAACCAGTAAACGAGGAGAGACACCTGTAAACGTTACAAGAAACCGGTAAACGAAAAAATAAACCAGTAAACGCTAAAGGAAACGGGTAAACGATAAAAGTAACCAGTAAAGGTGAAAATAAACCAGTAAGCGAGAAAAGAAACGGGTAAACAAGAATAGAAACAGGTAAACGGGAAAAGTAACCTGTAAACGAGAAAATAAAATCAGTAAACAAAAAAAGAAACTGGTAACCAAGAAAAGAAACAGGTAAACGAGAAAATAAATCAGTAAACGAGAAAATAAACGGGTAAAAAAGAAAATAAACGAGTAAACGATAAAAGAAACGGGTAAACGAGAAAAGATACCGGTAAAAAAGAAAATAAACTAGTAAACGAGAAAAGAAACGGTTATACGAGAAAAGAAACAGGTAAACGAGAAAAGAATCCAGAAAACGAGAAAATAAACCAGTACACGAGAAAAGAAACGGGTAAAAAAGAAAATAAACCAGTAAACGAGAAAAGAAACCTGTAAAAAGGAAAATAAACCAGTAAGCGAGTAAAGAAACTTGTAAATGAAAAAAGAAAGAAATAAAAGGGACATGAAACCAGTAAATGAGGAAATAAATCTGTAAACGAGAATAGAAACCGGTAAACGAGAAAAGAAATCTGTAAACGAGAATAGAAACCAGTAAACGAAAATATAAACCAGTAAACGCTTAAGGAAACGGGTAAACGAGAAAAGTAACTTGTAAAGAAGAAAAGAAACGGTTAAACGAGAATAGAAACAGATAAACCGGAAAAGTAGCCAGTAAACGAGAAAATAAACCAGTAAACAAGAAAAGAAACGGGCAACCAAGAAAAGAAACAGGTAAGCGAGAAAAGAAACCAGTAAACGAGAGAATAACCAAGTAAACGAGAAAGAAAACGGGTAAACGAGAAAAGTAAACGTTAAGCGAGAAAAGAAACAGGCAAACGAGAAAAGAAACCGGTAAACGAGAAAATAAATCGGTAAACAAGAAAATAAACCTTAAAACGAGAAAAGAAGCGGGTAAGCGAGAAAAGAAACCAGTAAGCGAGAAAATAAACAAGTAAACGAGAAAAGAAAGTAGTAGTAAACGAAAACAGAAACAGATAAACGAGAAAAGAAACTAGTAAACGGAAAAATAAAGCAGTAAACGCGTAAAGAAACCGGCAAACGAAAAAATAAACCAGTAAAGAGAAAAGAAACACAGAAATAAGGAAAGAAACCTCTAAACGAGAAAAAAAGTTAAACGAGAAACTAAACCAGTAAACGAGAATATAAAGCGGTAAACGAGAAAAGAAACCGGTAAACTAGAAAAGAAACCAGTAAACCAGAAAATTAACCAGTAAACGAGAAAATAAACCAGCAAACGAGAAAATAAACCAGCAAACGAGAAAATAAACTAGCAAACGAGAAAATAAACCAGCAAACGAGAAAATAAACCAGCAAACGAGAAAATGAACCAGTAAACGAGAAAAGCAACAGGCAAACTAGAAAAGAAACCAATAAACGTGAAAATAAATCAGTAAACGAGAAAAGAAACGGCTAAACGAGAAAAGAAACCAATAAAAGTGAAAATAAATCAGTAAACGAGAAAAGAAGCGGCTAAACGAAAAAAGAAACAGGTAAAGGAGAAAAAACACCAGTAAACGAGGAAATAAACCAGTAAACGCGTAAAGAAACGGGTAAAGGAGGAAATAAATGGGTAAGTGAGAAAAGAAAGAGATAAACGAAAAAAGAAACCCGTAAACGAGAAAATAAAGTAGCAAACGAAACGGAAAAGGGTAAATGACAAAAGAAACATTGAAACGAGTAAAGAATCCGGTAAACGAGAAAATAAACCGGTAAACGAGAAAATAAACCTTTAAACTAGAAAAGAAACGGGTAGACGAGGAAAGAAACAGGCAAACGATAAAAGAAACCGGTAAACGAGAAAATAAACCAGTAAACGAGAACAGAAACGGGTAAACGAGAAAAGAATCCGCTAAACAAGAAAAGAAACGGGTAAACGAAGAAGGAAACCTGTTAACGGGAAAATCATCCAGTAAATGAGAAAAGAAACGGATAAGCGAGGAAAGAAACATGTAAACGAGAAATAAGACAGTGAGCGAGAAGAGAAAGGGGTAAACTAGAAAAGAAACCGGTAAACGAGAAAAGAAACATGTAAACGAGAAAAGAAACTGGTAAACTAGAAAATAAACCAGTAAACGATAAAAGAAACAGGCAAACGAGAAAAGAAACAGGAAAACGTAAAGATAAAACTGTAAACGAGAAAAGAAACGAGTAAACTTGAAAAGAAACCGGCAAACGGGAAAATAAACCAGTAGACGAGAAAAGAAACCGGTAAAGGAGAAAATAAATCTGTATACGGGAAAAGAAACAGGTAAACGAGAAAGAAACAGGCAAACGAGAAAAGTAACCGATAAACGAGAAAAGAAACCGGTAAACGAGAAAAGACACTGTCAAACGAGAAAAGAAACATGTAAACGATAAAAGAAACCAGTAAACTAGAAAAGAATAGGGTAAACGAGAAAAGAAACAGGTAAACGAGAAAATGAACCAGAAACGAGAAAAGAAACAGGCAAAAGGGAAAGAAACCGGTAAACGAGAAAATAAACCTATAAACGAGAAAAGAAACGGATAAACGAGAAAAGAAACAGTTAAACGGGTGAAGAAACAGACAAACGAGAAAAGAATCCGTAAACGATAAGAGAAACCGGTAAAAGAGGAAATAAACCCGTAAACGAGAAAAGAAACAGGCGAGCGAGAATAGAAAGCGGCAAACGAGAAAAGGAAGAGGCAAAAGAGGAAAGAAACCAGTAAACGAGAAAAGAAACTAATAAACAAGAAAAGAAACCGGTAAACGAGACAAGAAACCAGTATCCGAAAAAATAAACCAGTGAACGAGAAAAGAAACGGGTAAACGATAAAAGAAACCGGTAAACGAGAAAGAAACAGGCAAGTGACGGGGCTGCGTAAGAGTAATGATAGCTTAATCAGAACTCTAATACTCATATAGTAGCAAATTAGAGGTAACGATAGGGTAAAAAATATATAACACAACTTAATTATTATGAAAATTTGTTAGATTGAAGTACAAAACATCATATCTAGCAAATTGTTAAACTCGAGTTCCTGCTATAAAACACACCTCTCTAATTTAATTTTGAATTGTGATGATGTCCGGTGATCTCTGACGTGTAAATGAGTCTGTGTACTTACGTGGGACACTTGGTGTCGGCATCGTGAAGCTGCAAGTTTAAATGCTATGATTTTTTTTTTTTAATTAAGGTTCCTTATTCATTAACAAATTTTATTTTTGCATCATGCTAGATATCGTTAGAGCTTTCTAAATAACATTTCTTCGTTAGTGTAGGCCTATGTTGAATGGTTCACGAGCTATTAAATGTTTTAGATGGTGAGAGTAAGATTTTTCTATTTCTTTTTTCTTATGTAGTATACGCATATTCCTTACCTTTCAAACGGTGTATCGTCCACTGCTCTAGTCGAAGTAGAAGCGGAGAAATGTGAACAAAGTAGGTAGCGCGGAAGTCTGGCACCGCGGGCGCCAAGGTGACCCCAAGGTACCGAAATGCAGAGGGTTGTTTCCGATCTCTGATAACGAATTTGAATGACGTGATGTTCGTCAGGAATCACACCGACAGCTGAATTGCGGCGAGAGGTGACAGACCAGTAGTGAGTGATTTCATAATCAGAGTGCACGGTGTATCACAGTAGCAATGCCCAAGAAAATCGAGCCTTTTTGGGAGGGGTACATAACAAATTTTTCCAATGCAAAGTACAGTTTCTTGAAAATCATAGAAGCCTGCAATAAACGTGGTTTCGTTATTTCCAAGAAAGGCAGCTTGTGTGTACCTAATAAGCAGGCTTCGAGTTTTCGGACCCAATAGAGCAGTTCAGTGGGAAATCCGCATAACGGCGTACTGAGTATAGTGATAAAGCGTACAGTGGGTGGGGGTACTGTAGAATAAATGCCAACAAATACGCAAAGCAAGAAAAACGCTTTGGATTTGAAGGTTCTGACGAATAATTTGGTTTTCATACAAACCTATTTTCAAACTGTGTCTGAAACTATTACACGGTTAGAAAAGTGTAAGAAAGAGATGCCGGAAGCCGTCAAATTGGTTGAGGAAATGACACAGAGAATTAATGAGACACCAAGTATACCGGGTACTGAACGTGTAAAACAGAAGTGGAAATCAATTATTTTATGGAAAAAATAACGGATATGGAACATTGTGTAATATAAACAGCAAATCAGTGGACATAGAGTCCCCCGAAAATAAAGGACTGTCTCTTAGGTTTCTTCGTTTTGCTCCTATTACGTCATGCGACGTAGAGCGCAGCTTTTCACAGTACAAACTGTGTTTGGCAAATAACCGAAAAAGATTTACTTTTGAGACAATGAAAATGTATCTTGTACTACATTACAATTCGGTACTGTAACTGCACTTCCTAAAGACGACCAATAGGATAAATGAAGAAATTAAAATTGCTACATGTTTATTTCCACCATTATCACTGTGTATAATTAAACACAAATGCTTATAAAAGACGGGAGAATAAATGATTTTCACATTCTTTTGACACTGTCATTGTGTAATGTATATTTACGTTCAGAATGTACATGTGTGTGTGTTTCCCCATACTACCGTACTCTACTCTAAACAGCAACGTTGTTACCTCAACACATCTCTACCTTTCGCTACCTGCAGCGAATCAACAACCTATAGTACATGCACAGTAAACTTATTGTATCGGATCCCAAGTCTCGAAGCCTGCTAATAAGACTGGCAAAGCTCGGATGGGATTAAATCCAGAGTGGAAAAAAACAAGCAAATCCACCCCTCGTACAAGTCGCCGCACTCCATGAGATGATACAAATTAATTCGATTCGAGCTTTACCAATCTTATTAAGTACACAGAAGATGCCTTTCTTGGAAATAACGAAATCTCGTTTATTGCAGGCTTCTTTTATTTTCACTTAACTGTACTTGGTGTTGGAAAGGGTCGTAATGTAATTTCTACTGAGAGTCGCCGTGCACTCTGACTATGAGATCACTCACTACTGGTCTGTCAGCTCGCGCCACAGTTCAGCTGTTGTGTGACTCCTGACGAACATCACGTCATTCAAATTCGTTATCAGAGATCGGAAACAACCCTGTCAGAAAATACGGTTGTGATTATAGAATTATGGAAAACATGAAACAGAAAGAGAAACATTTGGTTCACAACTGTAAGTAAGTCACATGTGCTCAATGTTATAGTCGCGACGCTGTTATTCCCGGCGTGACTCCTCCTCTTTGGTTACGTCTAAGGAAAGTCAAGGCTCTATAAAGTCTAGGTAGGTAGTATCGTTCGCCATTTTTGTTCTTTCGTTGCCGAGCTACCAGACGGGGGATCTATTTGCCACACCGTTAAATATTATCATGTCGTAGCTCCTATGATAATAAATCAAACGCACTGTAATTCAGCAAATAATTGAGCGGCAAATAACGTCCTCGTGTCCTTTCTGCGAACGCAAACGAAAGAGCCAAAATGGCGGGCGATTATATTAAGTATTTATCGAGCCTTAGGAAATGTTTAACGTCTTCATCAGCGAATCACAAGACGCACACGTTTAAATGTAGCCGACCTGCAACGTGATTGGCTGCCGGAAATTAGAGCGACGGGACTATAGCTCCTTGTGTCACACGATACACATCAAGTCTGTAGTCAATTTCCTGCCATACACGTTGTAGCATTGGACCATCCACGAGTGCAATGGCCTCTGTGATGCGGACACGAAGATCCCCTATGGTAGGTGGTAATGGTGGCTGATACACTTGTTGTTTTATAAAACCCGACAAAAAATCACAAGGAGTGAGGTCGGGGGAACGTGGAGGCCAATGCAAACATTCTGAATCTTTACGGCCAGCACGTCCAATCCATCTCCTTGGAAGTCGTGTATTCAGTTCGTTTCTGACATCTAAGTGGTAATGGGGTGGTACCCCATCCTGCTGAAAAATCAGATCTTCGATGTCCTGTTCCAGTTGTAACATATCTAGGTACGAATTACCTGTGACTTTCGACTTGTTCTCTCATATTCTTCTAAAATTGCGTTGTACAGTGACAAAAAACTGAGATATGTGAAAATCTAGCACAAAAAATGCCCTCCTGTCTGTTTGCAGCCATTTTTCTGTTATATCGTCACCTAGCAACGAAATTAATAAAAATGCGATGGGTTCACCAACATAACAAAACATATTTGGGTTTCTCTCTCCATTGATAGAATATCATGCTTTTAAGTGTCTCCTAACGATAGTTACTCAAGTTTGTAACAGGAAAGATTATTTTTAGTAACACTGTATTTCCCAGGTCTAGTTGTAAAATGATCTGTATTTCTAAAGCATCTCAGTTTACAAACTGAACTTTTACTTTGCTCTCCATGATAACATAATCTAAGATAACAACTGGGCAGACTATGGGAGACAGTTCGTTGAACTGGACGAAAATGTATTGTGAGTATGTTCTAGACAGAATATTAGTGATGTGCTTGGTGTGGACATGGCTCTGAAACTCTTTTTGGGCAGATATCAGTGGAAGGAAATTTCTGGAATGGAGGAATTGATAAAATAAAGGAATGAAGAAATAAACGAAAAAGTGATGAATGACTGAATTAATTAATACACATCAATTTTAGCGTCCTCATTATTGCAATGGGATTCTTGCATGAAAGAAAAAATATTCTAAATCGTTACGTCAATGGCTTGTTACCATTAGCGCTTCAGACACGGAAAGACTCTGAACCGTCTTGCGCATGTCTTTTTTTTATCACTGCTCTAGTCGAAGACTTTCACCACGGTGAACCCTGACGGAACCTAGTTTCACACATCTTTTCTGCAGACGTAATGTGTGTGTTTCTCCAGAATAAAAGGAATTTGTTTGTTGTTCCAATAGCTCTTTTATCTAATGCTGGTCATGTAATTAAAGTAAAGGGATATCGAGAACATGATGCACCACTGTGAAGTATTCAACTTGCGCGTATACTAGCATACGCTTAATTCACACCAGATCATATGGGAATTGTCTGGAGCTATTTACTTATATTTTAATTATTACTGTGAATTGACAGACATAACACAGTCCGCTCAATAATTGCTAACATATTAAGGGAACATGGTGGATACGAAGTATATGAGGAAGTGCAATGTCTTTCTACGGAAGAATCTACACGGCGTGCTGACATCATAATAATTGACAGAGATAAAAAAAAACTGGTCTCATTCTTGACCCCACTGTAAGGTTCGAAATTAATTAAGATCAATCAAAGCAGGTACATGAAGAGAAACGCGTTATTTACCTTCCATGCTGTGATGATCTCAGTCATAAGTATAATATTCAAGATTGGAATGTCATTGGACTTATGTTTGGTGCGCGAGGAACAATTCCCAAAGTTACATTGGAGATCCTCAGAAAAGTAAAGGTTCCTGTTAAGACTCTTCAGACAATTGCATCAACCATTTTAAAATCTTCACTGAACATCACCAATCACCATCTCTATCCATCTTTATAATATTCAATGTATATTATTTATTTTCAAGAAATTTTTATCGTTTTGTTAGCCACCACATCTTGTCGCAGAATATTCCTTTTTCTAAATTTAATTATGTATTTTTTTAACATTAATTTACATTTTCTTTTTTGTTCGTTTGAATTGATTAGGATGCCGATATTTTAAATCCAAGATTTGGACGGCTATCATTTCGATGATATTCTCTCTATTATTTTTGTTATATTATTATACTCAATAATGTACATCGTCGTAAAACCGAGACTACCAACAATGGTAACTAGCATCAATGTTTACAAATAGTTTTATTTCTTATTACATAAAATAAGGAGAAAAAACATCGTACAGTATATTCTATCTATGCACTCTCAGTAACTGAGACAATGTGGACACACTACTTGTAGATGGGGCGTTAAAATATCCCACATTGTCTTTACCGTCACTTTCTAATCTTTTCATTATTTTTTTTCATTTTGAAATGTTTTGTAGACTATGTTGGCAGTAGCCTACCGGTTTTACAACATACATACATACATACATACATACATACATACATACATACATACATACATAATAAAGATAAAGATAGCCTATTGTGTACCATGAAGGGCAAAGGCCTCCTTAAATAAGGGAAAGCTCTATTTGTCAAACGTGATGAGCTAGTTCACGTTAGACGTGATATTTAAGTCTAAGAACTTGAATTTCCTTAACAATGATTCTCTCACTGCCTTTCACAACTTCCTGTCTATGCACAAATGTCTCTCGAGTAGTTTCCACTTTCTTCTGTCTCTGCCTCTCTGGACCATTGTTGGCCTGCCTGTTCTTTGAAGAAGTCTGTCTATCTGCGTAGAGGTCTGCCCTGAAGTCTCCTTCCTATTAGGGGGTCCCACATGGTAGCTCAGTATGTCCATACATACATACATATGTGTTGTGCCCATGAACAGGTCTTTCACTGCAAACCCAGCATTCTCCAATCTTTCCTATTTTCTGCCTTCCTCTTAATCTCCTCATATGATCCATATATCTTAATGTCGTCTATCATCTGATATCTTCTGTCCCAAACTCTTCTCCCGTTCACCATTCCTTCCAGTGCATCCTTCAGTAGGTAGTTTCTTCTCAGCCAGTGACCCAATCAATTTCTCTTTCTCTTCCTGATCAGTTTCAGCGTCATTCTTTCTTCACCCACTCTTTCCAACACGATTTGATTTCTTATTCTGTCTGTCCACTTCACACGCTCCATTCATCTCCATATCCACATTTCAAGTGCTTCTATTTGCTTCTCTTCACTTCGTCCTATTGTACATGTTTCTGCCGCATACAATGCCACAGTCCACACAAAGCACTTCACTAGTCTCAGTTCTTTTTTCAGAGTTCCGCAGAAGATGCTCTTTTTGCGGATCTCTGGAAAAACAATTAAGGAAGAAATGAAAAAACTCTATAATAAATTTTGTTTTGTTTTGACTTGGTTATTTAACGACGCTGCATCAACTACAAGGTTATTTAGCTTCAATGAGATTAGTGATAGCGAGAGATTTGGCGAGATGAGACAGAGGATTCGCCATAGATTACCTGACATTTGCCATATGGTTGGGGAAAACCTCGGAAAAAACCCAACCAGGTAATCAGGCCAAGCGGGAATCGAACCTGCGCCCGAACGCAACTCCGGATAGAGTTTTGTTTTGGGAGTTTGAAAGTTATTAAGATGAAATTTCAGACAAATGTTAAATTTGTAGGAATAGTAGTAATTTTCCAGAAACTGAATTAAATTTACAAAAAAAAAAAAATGTAATAATTCACATATCTTTAACAAAATTAGATGAAATTTGGGAATGACGCCATTTAACCTGTAAGGAGTACAAGTGTATAAAATTTGGAACTTTTACTTTTATTAGTTTAGAAAATCGAAATTTCACCTCGGTCTTCCCTTACTGAAAACTGACAAAATAAACATTGTTACGACAACTATCAATCTGCCGTCTCCAATCACAACCCATCATAACTAACAGCAAACGATGTCACTTGTATCAAATATTATTTTTGCCTTCCTTAATATGACCTGTTTTTGAAGTAAACAAAGTTTCCCGTAAGAATATTCGAAAATAATTTTGATTCAGTATTACTCGACCAAGGCCAGTGGAGTCCTGCAGCCCGCAGCGCCACTTGTACGTTCGTATAACGTTATCGATATAGTTCACATTACGCCCGCGGCTTCACTCGCCTCGGTCGAGTGATACACGAGTAGCCTGTATGAATTTATCGTGACAAAGAAAGGACTTGCAAAGCAAACCTTAATCTGGAATTCAGTTTCTACATTACTGTCACAACGTTACTGTACGTAAATCACTTAAAATGAACAATGACTGGCGATTAGCTTGAAACAATAATAACGACGTCATTAAATTTGTTAAAAGTCGATAGACCCTAACAATACACACATATCCTTGACATGTTTGAAGAAGATGACGTTTTCGTCTGCATCTGAGGTAATAGTGATGGAAATGCGACAAAATCACGTCTATGTCTTGAATAATGTGAGAATATGCAACCGACTTTCACGGTAAGACATATTTCAAAGGTCAAGGTCTTCTGTACCGAGGAAATCAACATTCAAGACATGCATAGTCTGCTACGTGTGAGTAACAGCATGAGGCATCCAATGGCTCCTGAAGTTGCACTCCAGCATCCCGTGCGACCAGGGACGGATGCAAGGAGGGGGGATTAAGGGGATATATCCCCTCCCGAAATTTTGAGAAAAATACGAAACAAGAAACAAAAATAATATTAATTTTAATTCGTGAATGTACATAGGAATTAGAGAGTTTTCCACGTAAATTCTCTTTGCTAAAATGTTAAATTTCAAGAACTGCAGGAAGACAAACTCAGCGTTCTTACTTCAAGACAGAGAGTCATGAAGAGTATTTTAGGCTTTTAATTTTCCTTCTCTTCTTAGACTATTTCATTAGTCAGCTCAAGGACAGGTTTTTAAATCATAAGGGAATCCTAAATTCCATACAAACTTTTCTGCCTAAAAACATAGTGCGAGCATCAGATGAAGATTTAGAAACTGCTCTTCAGGCTGTAGTAAATCAGTGGCCCAATGATGTTGATGAATCACCAGAGTCTTTCTTCAATGAATTGAAGATGTGGAGAAGAAATTTCCTTGATCAGAAAAATCTTCACCTAATACCTACTGATTTTATAGCATCTTTGAAGAGGTGCAATGAGATTATTTTTCCCTGCACTCGCAAGGGGCTGAAACTTTTCTGCATGTTACGGTAACTACAGCAACACCAGAACGGTCGTTCTCAACATTGCGGTATTTGAAGACTTACTTGAGGAGCACGATCGGAGCAGACAGATTAAATGGACTGGCCTTGATGTATATACATAAAAATGTAGAAGTAAAAACTCATGAAGTACTGGATGAAATGTCTAAGAAGTCTAGTCGCCTTCTTCTGTAAATGTCATTCTGTCATTGTTTTTGTATTGCAGTCATTGTAAATGTTAAAATTATAAAATTATGGTTTATTTAACAACGCTCGCAATTGCCGAGGTTATATCAGCGTTGCCGGTGTGCCGTAATTTTTTCCCTCAGGGCTTCTTTTACATGCCAGTAAATCGACTGATATGAGGCCTGTCGCATTTAAACACACTTAAATGCCATCGAGCTGGGTAGAACCCGCAACTTCGAGCACAGAAGGCTATACCAACTACGCTACTCAGGCCAACTTGTAAATGTTTGTGACTCGGAAACAAATTGTGAGTATATAAACTTACTTCTCATTATTCCATTTTTACTATCTCCTCAAATCCCTCCCCGAAAAAAAATCCTGCGTCCGCCCCTGCGTGCAACCTCCATTCACAGTTACTGTATGTCGACAGCTTCCCTAGAGCCGACAGTAGTGTGTGTTCATCGTCGTCATTGGTACAACAGATTATATTAAGGACCCTAATTTTACTCAGAAACTTGGATCATTCGAATTTCTTACGAATTCCTAACGCCTTTCATCATTATTTCTGTCGTCTTCGGTTTAATTCTAGGATTGTTTTCTGCATTTATCATTAAAGTAGTGATCCTCATTTTCTGGGACAGTAGTAATCTATGGGTCTCAAAGACAATAACAACAATTGTAAAATCCTTTTAAATATTTTATTGTTATTAAACGTTCATTTAAGCTTTTCATAAAATAAGGGGAGCTGAAATTTACAGTTTTTTTTTTACAATTATATATTGAAAGAAAGACATTGAAATTAAATAGTTTTAGTAATAATAATAATAATAATAATAATAATAATAGCCTACTTACAAATGATGTTTAAGGAACCCACAGGTTCATTTTCGCCCTCACATAAGGCCGCCGTTGGTCCCTATCCAGTCTATATCTTCATATCCCACCGCCCTCAAATCCATTTTAATAGTATCCTCCCATCTACGTCTCGGGTCCACACTTGTGGAGTCATAGCGCGTATTAGCGCGTCTGGCCGCGAAACCAGGTGGCCCGGGTTCGATTCCCGGTCGGGGCAAGTTACCTGGTTGAGGTTTTTTCCAGGGTTTTCCCTCAACCCAATATGAACAAATGCTGGGTAACTTTCGGTGTTGGATCCCGGACTCATTTCACCGGCATTACCACCTTCATTTCATTCGGACGCTAAATAACCTCAGATGTTGATAAAGCGTCGTAAAATAACCTACTAAAAAAATAGCGCGCATGGCCGCGAAACCAGGTGGCTCGGGTTCGAATCCCGGTCGGGACAAGTTACCTGGTTGAACTTTTCCCCGGGTTTTCCCTCTACGAAATTTGACCAAATGCTGGGTAACTTTCGGTGCTGGACCCCGGACTCATTTCACCGGCATTATCACCTTCACCTCATTCAGACGCTAAATAACCTAAGATGTTGACACAGCGTCGTAAAATAACCTACTAAAACGGTAACAATGATGGTGTTAATGATGATGATTATGATGATGATAATAATAATAATAATAATAATAATAATAATAATAATCAGGGAAAGGATTTATATGTAAATACATATTTACTTATAAAGCTAATATAATTTATATTTTGCATTATCTTTATGTTTCACAATGTGTAGGGTTGAAAAATCCTACTTTTATTTTCCATATTTTTCCATATTTTAGAGTTTAGTACATATTTTCGTTAATTTCCATATATTTTCCATATTTCATATAAAACAGTCCATATTATATTAGGTTTAACAATAAAACAAAACAAAATTCCATTAACTTTTAAAAATACATTTCAACAATAGAGATTTAAACACATGTTCAGTAATCCCTTTAACATCAGAGTTATTTGAAAATTAGCAGTCCTATCAACAATGGGAAAGTAAGTTACAAAACTGTATTAATTTAATTTAAAATTTTTAACAGACTTCAGTTGTGCAGCTCAACAGTTAAATGCCAGTCAGAGTACACATAGGTTCAGTTTTGTAAATCATACTATAAAGACGGTAAATATGCCAAAAGTACGTCATTCAGTCAATTTAAAATCAAAACTAACAAGTTACATTTCAGAATTTAAAGAAGATGGTTTATCAACTGACAATAAAATATTATTTTGTAATTTGTGTCAGTGTGCAGTATCATCTACACAAAAGTTCCTGGTGCAACAACATATTACAACTAGTAAACATCAGGCCAACAAACAACTAAATTCCAAGCAGAGACAATTGTTTTTAACACAACCAACAACATCGAATGTAAGATCTGAGTTTAACATCGACCTGTGCCGTTCTCTCATCTCTGCTGATATTCCTCTCTACAAACTAAAGAATAAGGTCTTCAGGGAATTCCTTGAAAAATATACTCAACATACAATCCCGGATGAGTCAACACTTAGGAAGACGTATGCTCCATCCATCTACGATGAGACAATACAGAAGATAAGAGATGAAATTAAAGATAGTTCAATTTGGGTTTCCATTGATGAGACTCCCGACAAAGAAGGTAGACTTGTTGGTAATGTAGTTATCGGTTTGTTAAGTGAACAATATTCTGAACGAATTCTTTTACATTGTGATGTTCTAGAAAAGTGCAATAACAAAACTATAGTTAAACTGTTCAACGAAGCTATGGGTATCCTGTGGCCAAAGGGTATTATGTACGATAATGTGTTATTCTTTATTAGCGATGCTGCCTCTTATATGGTCAAAGCTGGACAAGCATTATCTGTTGTATATCCTAAATTGACTCATTTTACTTGTGTGGCGCATGCATTTCATCGTGTGGCAGAAGTGGTCAGAGACAATTTCCCTAAAGTAGATTTGTTGATTTCATCAGTGAAAAAAGTATTTCTCAAAGCTCCCAGTAGAGTTAACGTGTTGAAAGAAATGTACCCTGAAATTCCATTGCCACCAAAGCCAATTTTAACTAGATGGGGTACATGGCTAGAAGCAGTTGAATATTATGCCGAACATATAGACTCTATTAACAATGTTCTCCTTGCATTGGACTCTGAAGATGCAGTCTCAATTGATACTGCGAAAACAGTTACCTGTGACATAAGTGTGAAGAATGACTTAGCTCACATTCAGCATACATTTTCGTACATCATAAAAACGCTCAAAAGTCTCCAAAATAGGCACCTTTCACTATCTGAAAGTTTTGAAATTATAAATAGTACTGTGGAACAACTGAATCGTGGTAGAGGTAAAGTTGCAGATGCAGTAAGAGCTAAGGTGGACACTGTACTTTCAAAAAACCCTGGATATGAAGAACTACAAAAGGTTGTTGCTGTGATGAGTGGTGAATCAACAGTGAAGATTAACTTGGACTTATCCCCAGCAGACATTGTGAAATTGAATTATGTACCAGTTACTTCTTGTGACGTCGAACGCTCTTTTAGTCAGTATAAATCTATCCTCAGAGACAATAGAAGAAGATTCACTTTTCAGCACTTGAAAGAAATGTTTGTAACCTATTGTTATGGTAACAGACAATAAAAATTGTGTTTTGTTGAAACTACATTGGAAGATAAGGTACGTCCATTATATTTTTTGTTTAGTTTGATTAAAATGTACCAATATTTAACGTACATAGTCATTTTTTTATAATTTTAAGTCCATATTTAATTCCATATTTTGGTAAAAATCCATATTTAATTCCATATTTTGGTAAAAATAACTACATATATATTTACATATTTCATATATTTTTAGTCCATATAAATCCGTTCCCTGATAATAATAATAATAATAATAATAATAATAAAAAGGTAAAGAAAAAGTTATCCCCGTAACATGCCATGAAGGCACTTGGTGGGCATGGAGGTAGAGCCCCATGCTTTCCATGACCTCGGCACTAGAATGAGGTGGTGTGGTCAGCACCACGCTCTGACCGCCTTTTACCCCCAGGAAAGACCCGGTACTCAATTTTATAGGAGACTGAGTGAATCTCGGGGCAGTTCTGAAAGTTTGGCAACGAGAAAAATCCCTGTCACCACCTGGGATCAAACTCCGGACCTTCCAGTCCATAGCCAGTTGTTCTACCAACTCAGCTACCCGACCGCCATAACAATAATACTTACTTATTTACTTACTTACTTACTACTTACTTACTTACTTACTAGCTTTTAAGGAACCCGGAGGTTCATTACCGCCCTCACATAAGCCCGCCATCGGTCCCTATCCTGAGCAAGATTAATCCAGTCTCTATCATCATATCCCACCTCCCTCAAATCCATTTTAATATTATCTTCCCATCTACGTGTCGGCCTCCCCAAAGATCTTTTCCCCTCTGGCCTCCCAACTAACACTAATAATAATAATAATAATAATAATAATAATAATAATAATAATAATAATAATAATAATAATAATAATAATAATTTTGTTATAATAATAAAAAGAATGTAGTCAAAGGATTACAAAAGCTAATTTATTGATAATATGTCATTAAAATATGATGTATGAAAGAAAATACATCAGATCAACAATACAGGTTTAACATTACATTAACATTTTTGAAAATGACGAATACCGATGATCTTGATCAGCAGTTGGGAGCTCCAACCGATGAACACCGCACGCTGCTATGAATGCAGGTAGGCCTATTTGTTGTTTGCACATCTGAGTAAACCTTCAAAATTTGAAATATAATTAATTAATAGTACCCTTTTATTTACGACTACTACTCTATATTTCATGTTATATTTCCGTTGTAAATTCTGAAATTAAAACTGGACATAAAAGGCTCAATTCACTGGGAAAGAAATATATATGTCTCATTGTATATTTAGAGCCTAGATTTTCTCATAGATGCACAAAATATATGATATTACATCACTAGCCGCACAAAAAAGCTCCGTTTTATACGGGTTATGTCTTTAGTACCTAGCCTACAACCTTTTTTTTAAGTCCAGTCTTCAAATATTTTAAGTTTCCTTTCGTAAAGGATGAAGACCATGTAACACCTTCCCTCCGGTTACTTTCATGGGTGCGTCTGAAGGAACGAAGAACAATACATTCACTGTCTCTTCTATTTAGAATCATGGATACTTCTACTCCGAATTATCTGTTATCGCGCTTTCAATTTCTTACAACTATTCGAAACCGGCATCAAGCACTTCTTTCTATCCCTCGTCATAGAACGTCTCTATACTCATCTTCCCACACTGTAGAAATACCACGTCTCTGGAATTCGTTACCTAATGATGTCAGGGACTGCCGGACTTTATCAAAATTCAAAATTAAATTGGAAAATTTTGTCTTGTTTAATGCTTTTTAGGTATTGCTAGAAGTGTTGATTTGTGTTTTAAAAACGCAAGTTTCTTGTTTATGTTAGTTAATTAGGATACAATTAATTGTACTTAATCACTCATTTAAAGTTTGTGTGACTGCAACCTGTGTATATTTTTGTGTGACTTAACTTTGTTTATAGTGTTTTTTTTTCCTTTTTATTTCTGTTATTGTATTTGTATTTCTCGTGGTGTGGAAGAGAAGGTCTGATGGCCTTAACTACACCAGAATAAATAAATAAATAAATAAATAAATAAATAAATAAATAAATAAATAAATAAATAAATAAATATACAGGGTTGAAGTGAAATAACGTTAAAGATTGAAAGGGACGGTACGGTACACGTAAATGAATAGAAAACTTATATTATGTTTTGTGATGAAATGGACGGTTAATAAGAAAATTAAGTTTAAAGTTTCAACAGTTCGGCAACATCGCCGCTAACACACTCTACTCGTGACACAGATGTAAGAGGTGAATGAACTTGGTGTGTGTCGGTAAGTGGGGTGCTCTCTGCCAAGTCGTTGTCACTAGCTCTCATCGTGCAATGGCTTGAATTTAGAGGTTTTTAAAATTAAATTTACACGAAAACCGTGCACGTTATTGAAACACGCCAGGTGGATAAATTGTTCTTTATTAGATTCCCTATCAATATGGACAAAAATCATGATCCTACTTTCAATAGTTACCGAATAAGAGATTGCTAAACATTCGAAGGGAAAAAAAACTTTTTATGAAAAAACTATTAACTTTCCACCAATATGATATAACAGTTTTTTGTTACATACAACACGAGTTATTCGCTCTGGAAAACTGCAAGGTTATTTCACTTCCACACTGTATAAAATATATGTTGAATATTAATTCTCCCCTACCTTGAAACTTTCTCCGTTCGGATGGCAACTTGTTGATTGGACATCTCAGATAATCTCATAATATTTGAGGGTAAAGAAAATGAGAATATTTGTTCTCACTATAAAGGGTCGATATGTATAATCTTCCACAATTTCTTAATGTATTTCAGTCGAATTCATCAATCTATTTAAACTGATCTCTTCTTCCAGCATATTCTCAATACTGCACCAATGTCTTTAAGTTCTTATATATTTCCACATATAGTGTATATATTTTTTTCTAGGGTATCTTGTAACGGATCTTGATATCATTCTTCTGATAACTTTTGCAACGCTGCACAATTCTCAAGAAGCTCTTCTGTATTCAATTCATATTAGTGTCGCTCCACACTTGTGACGCTGTTCCCATTCTTCTGAGAATAATAACATAGCTGTGCAAATTCCAATGTGTTCATCTGCATCCGCTCACATGTATCGTATCACACATCTCATGCTAATGGTCCTCCTCCTAAATACTTCCCAATGCCATCGTGCCACTCTATATCCCGTACACTACACAAGTGATACCAGTCCCATTCTTCAGACACTTTCCCATTACTGCATCACTCATACTGTACTCCTTCATTTCTAGTTCATAGCAGCCCTCTATAACACAAGTGATTCCAGTACAGCACAATTCATCCCAGCACTATTTATACTGTCCTCCTCTATGTTCATGTAGGCGGTACAACACGAGGTGTTATGGTTGATTCCCAGCACTACTTATACTGGCGTCCTCCATGTTCATGTAGGCGGCAGAACACGAGGTGTTCTGGTTGATTCCCAGCACTATTTATACTGTCCTCCTCCATGTTCATGTAGACGGTGCAACACGAGGTGTTCTGGTTGATTCCCAGCAATATTTTACTGCCCTCCTCCATGTTCCTGTAGCGCGATGCAACACGAGGTGTTCTGGTTGATTCCCAGCACTATTTTACTCCCTCCTCCATGTTCCTGTAGGCGGCACAACACGAGGTGTTCTGGTTGATTCCCAGCACTATTTATACTGCCCTCCTCCATGTTCATGTAGGCGGCACAACACGAGGTGTTCTGGTTGATTCCCAGCACTATTTATACTGCCCTCCTCTACGCTCTGCAACACGAGTTGTTCCGGTTGCTTTCTTCCTAAGTTTAGTTTTTTTGGTAGGTTATTTTACGACGCTTTATCAAGATCTCAGGTTATTCAGCGTCTCAATGAGGTGAAGGTGATAATGCCGGTGAAATGAGTCCGGGGTCCAACACCGCGAAAGTTACCCGGCATTTGCTCATATTGGGATGAGGGAAACACCGGAAAAAACCTCAACCAGGTAACTTGCCCCGACCGGGAATCGAACCAGGGCCACATGATTTCGTGGCTAGACGCGCTAACCGTTACTCCACAGGTGTGGGCCCTAAGTTTAGTGTAATGTGTGTTTAAAGAATGTTTGACTGAAATTTAGTATTGACTGAAATTTTGTTTTGCAGAGTAGGTTTTTCATACTCTGCTCTGCCGGTACTAGAATTTTGAATGCACTAAAAATTTAGATTGATATATTTATGTATATATAGATAAATAAAAGGAGTCCTCTTGTGCCGGTTGGTCGGGCAGGACTTGGCGCTGGAGTCTCGTGCCTGGTGGTCGGGCAGTTCACAGCGCTGGAATCTTGTGCCTGATGGTCTGGTGGCTCTTGGCGCATGCCCCTGTAGAGGACATGGCGCTGGAATCCGTGCCTGGTGGTCTGGCAGGACTTGGCGCATGTAACTGCAAACATTAACCACTTAAAGAACTAACAGCACAAAATATGCTTCTCAATGTTAAATTATAATAGCAAATAATACAAGTATCATTACCGGTATAATAAAATATTTGATATGCAACATTCTGGAAGAAAGTCAATGCATCATTTAGGTACGAAATAGCTCCTTTCTCTGGTGTTAATCATAGCAGGCACAAGGCTGTGCAATTATTAATTTCTGTGTTCTGTAAGTTCAAGTTTATACTTCGATGAAATGAAGATTTAAGAAATAATTTTAATGTCATGACTCCGCACATTTCTGGAAGTGGCTTATATACGGTCACACTGTCACGTGAATGGCTACAGCACGCTTTGTGAGACCTCGCTTCTTCATGGGTTATAGGCTGTCGCTGGCTTGAGACGACAATCTATTGAAGATGAGAAGAGACGTGGAGGACAAACAATAGTGACTGAGAAAGGCAATGAAGAGTGGAAGCCATGACTGCAAAGGACCCAACTTTGATATTATTTTAAAGACAGAGTTGACTCTAGTCATTAGTTAGCCTAGTATTTCAGCAATCCATGTACACCTCAAATTACAGAAATATCTTCATTAGGAGTGTAGAACAGAAACATGCGAGAGAAATATTATTATTGTAAGGCATACTGTACTGTTTCAACGGATGTACTCTAGAACAATGAGAGGGGTGGCGAGATGACTTACAAAGTAAGATAAATAAACGTCTTAAGATAAATTTACGTTGCATTTAGAAACATAACATTGAACATAGAAAAAGAACAGCAGTTTAAGATAAAAAATAATAAAATTCATAAATTCATCTGCTTTTAAGAAAGTAGTTTCTCAAATATGAACTCTACATTCACAAGCTGTTATCATTTTCAGTTTGTCTATTTTGATGTCATGGCAATCATAGACTACAATAAACTTATTTTGTATAAATAATAATTTGCAAATCCCATAAACATTTAAGAACTCCTTTGGAAGCTCGAGGTATTTTTCTATTATATTGACCCAAAAGTGGCCTACGCTCTACGAAAAAAAAAATAAAGTTTTAGCATTCCATCATTACGTGCATATTTTTTAATATAGGGGAGACTGTTGTACCTTTAGCGTAGTGTACCTTTGAACATTTTTTGTTTTTAATTTTTGCTGCTACCTAGAGGACTCAAAATGAAGTAGACTGTAGAGAAAGCCGCTAAGTAGCTCTGGTCATAGTTTCAGTTTGATTTATTGCATAGTGTGAGTTCCGTGGACAAAAGAAGTTTTTTAGTACCAAAAGTAAACATTTCGTTCATTGATGCATGTTTTCTAACACAAAACCAGATTGTATTTGTTAATATCTTTCAAGTACGGCGTGCTCCCTATCATCTGGTGAGTAATAACATATTTTAATTTCCATGATTTATTTGACTCTCTTAGTTTTCGGAGCCATATTTGTTTAAACGTGCACCCTCTTGTACCTTTGAACACAAAACATCTTGTACCATGGAACATGTTCCAAATTACACGATACTATCGGTTTTTGTTTTTCTTTTATTTTAAGGTCATATCACGAAGTAAGTCTGGAATTAAAGAGGTCCCCAATTGATTCGGATGCCTTGAAGAAAGTAGTTGAAGCAGCTATTACTTCTCCAGGAAATAAAATCTCAATCAGAGAAGCCTGCTCTAGTTTATGATGACAAATACATTTTAAATATGATTGTCAGTTTTCACAGCTATATTCCCTCCTATATTCCATGTGTTCCAACTTACAAGAGGGTATGTTCCAAGGTACATGATCCTGTTGTATCTTTGAACACATTACATATCCCTTCATTTTATTTTTTCCATTCTTAATAGAGCTGTAAAACAGGAAAATACATACAGGAAGTTGTAAAGGAATCTTCAATAATTATTTCAAGCATTTTTTCATTTAAAAATTTCATTTCCCAAAATTAAAAAAAAAATAAAATGTGAAAAGTGTTTAAAGGTACAACATCCTCCCCTATATTTCATTTTGTGGAATTACAACCAGTTGAATTCAACTGTGTAAAACGGATTCAGTATCCGCGACTGACGTAATTGCTTTGCGTTTTTTTTTTTCATAAAATACTGAGTAAGTTATTGTTTAAAATTGTTCGAGCTTAACTCCATATCTACAGAAACAAACTCACAATCATTATTTTTGTCGTATTGTAGCGCATGTAGCTGTATTTTCCATGAGTTTTGAATATGTTGCAAAAAATATACATTTTTTTGCCAAGTGATGATTATAAATTGAGTTGCCTTATAAATCCGCCGATTTTATCTCTGGCTATTATAATGATAATATCTTGGCTTGCAAGCTACTATTCAATGTATTTAATTGATCGAAAAATATATCAGCAACGTAAGTCAGTCTAAGAACCCAAGGAGAAGTGCAAAATTGGTTTTCATATTTCCATTTCTCGTCTTGCAGGCATCGGTATATTAGAAGTTGAGTGGTGTGATCTAATTTTGAGTAAAATTATCGTTATTTTCGATTTTACAGGGATTTCTATATTTCGAATTGAGTGGAGTACCGGTACGATAGTAGGGAAGTCGCAAACAAATGTCTAACCGAAAGGTGTCGCACCTTCATAATGTTTAGGAACCACTGCTTTTGAATATAGGTAAGCAAATTGTTCTGGCATTTATGATCGAGCTGGAGGAAAATACATACATAGGCCTAACTTACAACTCTGATCTTCAGCGAGAACTCATTATGAGTTTATGGCCAATAAATAGGCTACCTCATTATTATATTATTATGTTAGCGTTTTACCGTGGGCAAAATGATGTCCAGCATTTTGGCCTACTGGTGCCTAATACACTCCAAAATGTCACATCCCTGCCAACAATTCGCAATGACTTGAAGTAGCTACTACTTTACTCCCACCGTTGATCGCCTTGACATTATACTTGCGTTTCCGCATTGAAACTCAAAGAAATGAAGATGGAAATGTCCAAGAAAAGCATTTGGCATAAAATCCATTCTGAGGGAAGTTTTATAAACCGAGATATTTTTGACAAGTTAACTTTATTAGTTATTACTTTGCTTTCAATGTTACATATTTTGCGGAGTATGTTTCATTATTATGGAAGCAAATAAGTTTCAAAATATCTGTTATTCTGTCTAGAAAATAAACCTGAAAAATCTCTATTTAATCTTAATGAACTTAGTCAGCAGCATTTGCTGCACGAGCCACTAGTTAAAATACATTCTTACTACAAAGAGGTCAAATAGAATAATAGTTAAAACAAAGTCTATAGAATCGCGTAAACAATTTTTGGGTCCGGCGTAGAAATTGGTTATCAAGATTTTACACTGAAACTTTTTTTGAAATTAAGACTAGTACTGTCTGATAAGAAATCAACTAAAAAAATTGCGAATTATCCAGTAACAACACACCTAATCAAACCTAACCTAACCTGTTACATTAATACACACCTAATCAAACCTAACCTACCTGTCGCATAATACACAACAAATCTAATCTAATATAATCTAATCTAACCTCTCCCATAATACTACAAACCTAACCTAACTTTTACATAATAATACACACCTAATCAAACCTAACCTAACCTTTCACATAATACACACCTAATCAAACCTAACCTAACCTCTCATATAATACACACCTAATCAAACCTAACCTAACCTTTCACATAATACACACCTAATCTAACCTAACCTCTCCCATAATACCTAACCTCTCACATAATAATACACACCTAATCAAACCTAACATAACCTCTCACATAATAATACACACCTAATCAAACCTAACCTAACCCCTCAAATAAAACAAACCTAATCTAACCTAACCTCTCACATAGTAACTTAACCTCTCACATAATACTACACACCTAATCAAACCTAACCTAACCTCTCACATATTACACACCTAATCAAACCTAACCTAACCTCTCACATAATACTACACACCTAATCAAACCTAACCTAATCTGTCGCATAATGCACACCTAATCTAATATAATATAATCTAATCTAACCTCTCTCATAATACTACACACATAATCAAACCTAACCTAACTCTCACATAATAATACATACCTAATCAAACCTAACCTAACCTTTCACATAATAATATACACATAATCTAACCTAATCTGTCACATAATACACACCTAATCAAACCTGTTACACAATACTACACCCCTGTAGTAACATTCCTCAAGTTTAGTATCATTTCGTTTGCAAATGTTGCCCGCCTTGGTGTACGTGTCCAGAACCATCCAGTGTAAGATGATAGTGGACGACTTTCTTCTCCATTCTTCATAATTACATTTATTTCATTAAGCGTGTGTTATGTGAATGAATCAACGTGTTAATGCAGTGATAATTTCACATCTATAATCTCCAATATACCTCTAACATCCATGACTGTCTGAAAATTGATGTTGAAAGTTCCGCGCTTGTCATCTGTTATGTATTAATGCGCGTGAGCCTATAATGCCAACATTGTACTTCTACGACGCCATCCCAACGCAATAAGAAATAGTGCAACTCTTTTTCTTCATAAATTGTCTTATTTGTGGATAATCTGCAAATATTTTTGTTGATTTTGAATCAGACAATACTAGTCTTAATTTCAAAACAAGTTTTAGAGTGAAATCGTGATAACCAATTTCTACGCCCGAGCCCAGTTTTTAATAGTAAATTCTTACCTTAATGAATCATTACACATCCTACTCTTTAGTAAACTTTCTCTTATGTAATAAAGAAATTTTCCAACTACTTTGGCTATACATACTGTAGTATAAATACCCGCAGAAAGAAAATGTTCATACACCATTATCAAATTTATAATGCTATAAAAAGGAAGCAATTTGCATGACAATAAAAATGTTCAGTAGTCTTCCTGAGAACATTACAAATCATAACCCAAACCCTGCATTATTTAAGGTGAAGTTAAAAAATTACTTAATATCTCACAATTTCTACTCTTTACACGAATTCTTCACATTTCACAGTACTGTGTAATATTAATTTAATAATCTTCTGTGTATATTTAATACACTATTGAACGGTAGCAGTACTGTATTGTATAAAATGTTATTGTGTTAATTATGTATATATCTCCTATTTGCATTTTCATGCACTAGACACAATAATTCAACCTGTTCTTTATTTTAGCTGTAAAGCAACTTTAAGAATATTAGTCCCAAATATATCTCAAACACCCTTAATCTTTGTTCCTCTCTCAAAGTGAGAGCCCAATTTTCACAACCATACAGAACAATCGGTAATATAACTGTTTTATAAATTATAATTTTCAGATTTTTCGACAGCAGACTAGATGATAGAAGCTTCTCAACCAAATAATAACAGGCATTTCCCATATTTATTCAGCATTTAATTTCCTCTCGAGTGTCATTTAGATTTGTTACTGTTCCTCCAAGGTACTTGAATTTTTCTATTTTTTCAAAGGATAAGTTTCCAATTTTTATATTTCCATTTCGTACTATGTTGTGGTCCCGAGACATAATCATATACTTTGTATTTTCGGGGTTTACTTCCAAATCTATCTCCATACTTACTTCAATTAAAATTCACGCGTTTTCCCCAACCGCTTGTGGATTTTCTACTAACATATTCAATTCATCCGCATAAACAAGCAACTGATGTAACCTGTTGAATTCCAAACTCTCTCTATTTTCCTGGACTTTCCTAATAACATATTCTAGAGTAAATTAAAAAAGTAAAGGCAAACAGTGCATCTCCTTGCTTTAGACCGAAATGCATAACACTAACAAAGATATTTGATAAAAGAAGAGTGTTTAGAAACAAACGGCGGCACACCCACTGGGGGACTACTCGGGGTCAAGCTTCCTAAATGATGATGATGATGATGATGATGATGGTTATGATGATGATAATAATAAGAAGAAGAAGAATAAAACAGAAAAAGAAAGAAAAAAAAAGAAGGCGAATGCTTTACGAGTCTCTATTAGTACCTACAAGTGGCAGTATCTACAAGTATTATTGTGGGAAATGTGTGATGTTTGAAACAGTTTATTTTTAATAGGTTTCTATGTGGATAAATTTTTAGATTTTGGAAAGCTCAAACTTTCGATGATGTTCGAAGTTATGTAAATTTTATTTGGACAATATTTAGTAGCCGTAAACTTTTCCAGCCAGCCAATCACACACAGCGACGCTGTCTGTACTTCTGAGTCCACCTACGCTTTGAGCACAACTTTAATGTTCGTCTGAATATGAATAGCTTTCCCATGGTTATATTTTAGGGTGTGCCACTGGAAACAAGTAAAAAATGGTAAATATGAACTCACCAAAATTGTTACAGGCGAGGATGTTGCTTGTCCTCCTTTCTGTAAATGAAAGAAATGATAATCTGCATTACAATTCAAGTCATTATATCATTTGTTTAAAGTCAGTCAGGTAACACTAATTAGGTGGGATGTCTTTGTTGAAGTGTTAGCTGTCATATCCAGGTATAATCATCTCCTCTTGCGCTTCTGTAATAATAATAATTTATTTATTTAATCTGGCAGAGCTAACGCCAGTAGGCATTCTCTTCCGCCCAGCCAGACTCTAATTCTAATTGAATACAATTGCTTACATAGTTATTACATTAATATCTAGACCATAAAACAACAAGAAAGTAAATAATGAAAGTTGGATAAGTAATGTTAGTGTGACAATAATAAACATTGGTAAGAAATGGTTATTATAATAATAATAATAATAATAATAATAATAATAATAATAATAAGAAAATTTAAATATTTATCTGTGATATATACTGTATAACCATTAAAACATTGAGAAACCTGAAACAGCTATTATTGTTAACAAGAATTGTTAGAAAAATACTTCGTTAGTCTATTCTTAAATGGGTTTGATGTCTGACAGTTCCTGACATTACTCGGTAGGGAATTCCAAAGCCGAGGAACAGCCACAGTGAAAGAAGATGAATATGAGGATGTTTGGTGGGAGGGAATGGATAATATTGAGGAGTGTTGTGATCGTGTGTCTAGGTTATGATGGGTGGATAAATTTTGAAAACGAGACGCAAGATAGACAGGAGTGGAGAAATGCAATATGTGAAAGAGAAGGGAAAGACAGTGGATTTTCCTACGATCTTCTAGACGGAGCCAGGACAACATTTCGAGGGATGGTGTTACGTGATCAGCCCGGCGAATATTGCAGACGAAACGGACGCACATATTATGAACACGTTGTAGTCTCTGCGACGAAGTAACGCTTAGGTCAGTAAGCAGAATATCACAGTAATCGAAATTGAGCATCACGAGTGTTTGCACTAACAATTTTTTTTTCGTGGAATAGGGTAGAAAATTCTTCAATCGCCTAAACGAGTGGATTAATGAGAATACTTTTTTGCAGGTTTCTGCAACTTGAATGTTCCAATTTAAACGTTTATCCATATAAATACCTAGATTCTTTAAAAGAAATAAAGTGACATTCTGTAACATAATTCATTTGTTTAAAGTCAGGTAAGTGACATTAATTACGTGAAATATCTTTGTTTAGATATCTTGTCCAGGTATATTTTCGTCCTGTTCTGCAAAGAAATAAAATAACGATCTGTAATACAATTCAAGTCATTAAATCCTTTGTTTAAAGCAATGTAGTGACTTTTATCGTTGATAAATTAAATCGTTATTTGTAATATAGCGTGGCTTATTCCTATTTCTTCATACAAACGTCTATTCAGTATTCGCAAGAGAATACATTTAATATTGAAATAATCTTGCCTACTGTTTAACCATACTTCTCAAAACTGACAGCTGTGAGGTAATATATAACTAATTTCACTTTTCTCAGAAAACATCACACAACGCAAAATATTTTTGTACATTGGTTTCAGATCATATTGAAAGGTGAAACTAAAATTTAATTTCGCTACATATTTATTAAGGACTAGCTGATAGCACCCGGCGTTGCCCGGGTTGTCCTTTTTGCTTCTTTTTTTTAATTAAACTGGTTGTTAGACTTTTCGGAAATCTCAGAAACTCAACTTTAGACGACCAAAACGAATTGTCTTTACTAATTTTCCTCGTCCATAAAGATGAAATCTTTACATAGTGTCATTTACATGAATTAATTAACTTCTTAGCCGGATGCCTGAAAAGGATTAACTCAATTTAAAAACAACTGTAGGTGAGGCAGCGAAAGAAAACATTTCATCACGTGCCTACGTTCAAATGTTTTTTAATTTGTTTGTATATACTGGGTGTTCATTTCAAAGTGTGTCATGACGTCACTGTTGTTGGGTCACCGATTTGAAGCGAGTTTCAACTTATATGTTAGAGAAGTTGCCTATTATTTAAGGCGTTCTTCAATCTGAACTTGAGAACGTGTACGGTATAACTTGAACGTCGTAGCAACAGATGGCGGTCTGTACAGTCTGTGTGCTACCATAACCTCTTTCGAACTGTGTTTTGCGCCGGCAAGTCGTACGCAGGGTATTTGTTATCATCGGTTGCGTACGGTAACATTCCACGACACAAATCAAAATGCTCCGTGTCCATGTTGACCGTCGAAGTTAATGTCAACAAATACGTAAGTAATCGTCTTAACCCTCTCCCCATATCCCGAGAGTACGTATTTCCAAACAGTTCACATTCCTGCCACTACCGGCGTTACCGTACGTATCGGTACGTACCCTTCAGAATGAACGCCGTACTTGCTAGCCAACTTCTCTGCCTCTTAGATTATACACCTGAGCTGCGGAAGTGTAGGAAGATTGAATTCTCTAGGCTCATCAGCTAGCCACATAACGGCATACAGCGAGCCAAGACACATTTTGAACTGAACACTCAGTATGTGTGTGTTTATTTATTCATTTTGGAGTAGTTAAGGCCGTCAGACCTTCTCTTCCACATCACCAGAAATACAAATAAAATAATAGAAAAATCAAACTATAAATAAAATAAAAACCAAACGAAAATATATACAAACTACATCCACACAAACTTTAAATGAGTTAGCATTGCTTTGATTTTCATTCTCCATTCTTCTGGCGCTACAGTCCATGAAGGACCCTGGCCTCTCCTACAGCTGTCGCCCAGTCTTTCTTGCCTTGACGTTCAGCAAAACAAAAACGCACCTCTCGGCCCACTTTAGGTTAACTCAATGTTCTACAGATCTTATATTTTATCTCTGCCGGTCAGAGACTGTTAAATTCTAAATGGCTTATCTTATTCGTGGGAGTCAGCGTGTTAAAAATCATTACAACTTTTCTGCCGTCTCCTTTCCTCCCCACCGCGAATGTGACGTTGCACAGAAGCAGATATAAAGTAATTATAAGATCTGTACATTGATCCTTGCTGTGCTGACATACATTTCACGTAGGCTAACTTCATGGCTATGTATGCTTTCACTTAAATTCCAGAAACAGCTGACGATGAACAGGGAATTCCCTTGTTCCCAGTCTGAACCCGTTGGGGTGTCATCGTAAGCCAAAATTTATCTCTCTATAGGTCGTACCATAGAATCAATATAGCCTATAGCCTACGTATATTTTAATTTATATCGGAATATTTATTTACTCCTTGATCTCTGTACGCCCGCTTATATAATACCCAGTTTATTTTTTAAACCATGACTTCAGAAATTATATCTCACAAATTCAGAACATATTATTTATATTATTATTTTATATACAAAATACAGATATAATATAAACTCGCAAGAACTCATTTTTTAACATAAAGACTAATATACTGAGAGACGTATGCCAGTATCTTATAAATTAAGAGATTGTTCTTTCCACAACGCATAACATACTAAATTGGCAACGTGATTATACTGATAGAATTTCGCAGTAATAAATTTTCGGACATGAATAATTAATAGAGTGTATATTCACATACTACATTAGCAAAATGACAAAAGTATCATTGAAGTGCTTTTCGATATGTGTAAAACCTTTTTTTTCACTCCTTTGTATAAAATATAGCTGAGAGTGTGGAAAAACACGCAGTTTTAAGTTAATGTTTGCAACTTTGAGCGGCTGTGCGTAAAATAGTTATTGTATTAATTGTCTTCATCGTATTTATTTTTAATTTTTATTTGTTTAATTATTAATTTCACGTTCATTTTCACAATTGAAGGGCTATTAAGCAAGAAGGGGGAATGTCCATTTTTATTGCTTTTGAGATATTAAGGTTTTAAAGTTTAAATCTTATGCACTTTTTAATAAAATGAGCTTTGATTTTTTAATTTATTTTCAGCTTGTACTTTTATCAAATATACATATCTGGAACAGTATATTACAGCCTTGATACACATTCCTTATTAGTAAAATAAAAAATAGTACCCAAACTCATATTTTGTTATGTTAAAAATGGAGAATGTCCGTATATACTGCATTATTGAAGAGTGAATGTTGTTTGTTAGAAATCACATTAACTATATAAACTTAGCATGGAATGAAATTAATTTTCTTATCAATTCTGCAGTGCTTGGGAAAAGTGGCATAAGTCAATTTCCACAACTTTTTTATTAGTTTATTGACAACTTACGGAACATCTGATCGCTTGGGAAAAGAGACATAAGTACTTCTCCCATTAGAATCATACAGAAAAAAAATCAAATTGACAATAACCAGTGTGAATACAGTTTTTTTTCCTTCTAATGTAAAATTAACATTTTTGACTTGTGCCACTTTTTCCGAGCAATACAGAAAACATCGGCCTTCAATTTATGGCTTCAATTCAGTTGGCTGTGGTAAGATCCTATATTTTCTTTTCAACTAATTTATGTTCATTATCTGACACTGGAACATTAAGTAATTTTGTCTTCAGAGATTCAACTTCAGTTACAAACTCATCACATACACTACAGATGTCAGTTCTGAGATAACCAAACTTTATGTTAAATTTTTCTTTAAACTTCTGATAAGAAACATTCAGATTTGGATACCGCTCTCTGAAGTGATTATGCATCTTAGTGACATTCAAATCCTCTGGAAGATATATGCGTTTGGAATCATGTAAACTATAATGACTCTGTCTCCCTTTATATGATGAAGCTGTCTCCCTTTATATGATGAAGTATGATCACACACAGCTTTCAACGTATCCTTACTTAGACGATTTTTTCTGTTTTTGTGGCTAACTCGGCGATCTTTGGGTGAGACTCCTTCTTTCAAGTACCTCTGAATTACTTCTCACCTCTTCTTGGTAATTCCATGCACCGACACAAAAGCTTTGGGACTTCAATCACTACGTCCTCCCTCTTAGCCCGTACCTTGTAACCATAAGAATTGTAGTGGAATGTAGCATCTTCCTCAGGTTTCCTAGGTCTTCTGCGTTTTATTGAGTTTACTGCAATAAATCCACTAAGATACGAATTTTGTTCATTGTGTATTAACTTGTTTAATTTTTAATAATCTGGTCTCGGTTAACTTTCGGTATAACATGAAAGCACTTACATCTTACACATTTACAATCCTCACCAGTCTCATTGCTCTGAGCTAGGAGTTTTTTTTTAACATCAGTTAATCTACCCAGTCTAGTTCGTTTCTTGGCCTGTGTAGATTTTGCCTGGCTTTCGTCACTACTGGAAGACATTTTTCACAAACTTCTTCGTTGAAATTTAATAGCTCTGTAATACTGTGTAACTAACTCACATTTAAACATTGAGCCAAACTCCACAGTCATTTAAACGAAACAAAATAATGTGTACATTGTTGAAGCATCTGGAAAGAATAATAATTAGCTTAATTATAATTACAAGATTGCAACATTTACAACATATCGTACATCAATGGACATTCCTCCCTCTTCAGTATAAACCTTTGGACATTCCCCCTTCTTTTAAAAAAGTAGAAAAACAAGAAGACCTGATATATTTGTGACCGTGCACGATATTGCTTGGAAACGTTAGTGAAACAAAGTACATCGAATAAAGAAACGGATGGTGCTAGTATCTCAATTTTTGACAAAAGCTTGTCTTTCAAGAAACTGAGTTCCGGCAGCCTGTACAATGAAAAGGTTTTGAAAGGAATCCTGAAAATTTACAACCCTCCTATAATCTCCACCCTCATTTGAAGGGACTTGGTTTTATTGCTACTGAGACAAGATAAACCTTACCAGGTATAACTAAAACTTTTGTGGTTCGAATCCTGCCTGGGAAGGAAACTTTTTTTTGTTCCTTATTCAAATTTGTTCCCAATGCTTTTGTGTAGATTTTGCCTGGCTTTCGTCACTACTGGAAGACATTTTTCACAAACTTCTTCGTTGAAATTTAATAGCTCTGTAATACTGTGTAACTAACTCACATTTAAACATTGAGCCAAACTCCACAGTCATTTAAACGAAACAAAATAATGTGTACATTGTTGAAGCATCTGGAAAGAATAATAATTAGCTTAATTATAATTACAAGATTGCAACATTTACAACATATCGTACATCAATGGACATTCCTCCCTCTTCAGTATAAACCTTTGGACGTTCCCCCTTCTTTTAAAAAAGTAGAAAAAACAACAAGACCTGATATATTTGTGACCGTGCACGATATTGCTTGGAAACGTTAGTGAAACAAAGTACATCGAATAAAGAAACGGATGGTGCTAGTATCTCAATTTTTGACAAAAGTGGACATTCCCCCTTTTTGCTATTAGCCCTTCAATTTCAATATACCTTATGTTTTTCTCCTAGTTATGAAGGTTAAATTTACAAACTTTGGTACGAATCAGTCAAAGCATGCAGATTTGTATCGAGAACATTCACCTTTATATTAAGATACTTACTTCACTACACAATGCAAAAATTTAACGCGTAGAACACGTTTGTGGGCCTAAATTATACTAAACATTTTAGAGAGTCCGTCAAAATGAAATATGAACCTTTAAGAGTCCTGACACCCAATAGACTGGAAGCCGCTGGTCTAAGTAGCAAGAGTACAGAAGCTACTACAAGATAGAAGCAGGAGTGCATTATTATCTAAGTTTGATACATAAACACATACCTTCGCCTTCGGGACAAGCGTTTTTTCCCGGAAGCTTGATCTTCTGGCGTGTCTTCCGGTTTCGGTAAACCTTCCCGTTCATGAACAGGCTCGCTTGTTGAGGGGAGAGCCGTTGCTTCCTCCTGCTGTTCGGGAACAGGCTTACTCGTTGAGGGGCGAGCCGTTGTCTTCTCCTGCTCAAGAACACCAGATGATCTGTGTAGCCTTGCCGCAGAGTACTCATCTCCCAAGACACTCACGTAGAAGTCATGGAGATAGTACTGGGCCGGTAAACTGCAGGTCTCTGTGGCAGTTTCATGCACGGGTTCTCGAGGCGGGTAGTCGTCGTATTCCACGACTCTTAGTTCCCGTTCAGAGGAAGATTCCGATGCCGGTAGGTCGTAGTGATGGTGGTGATGTCTTCGCCTATGCTTCAGCATTACGTTCTCGGTGGTGAGAGACATTTTGGGATCGGGCTCGGGTTGAGGCTGCACCTGGTTGGCGTATTGACTGTACAGCCAATAAGCCGTCGCCCCGGCTAACCCACCGATGCCGATCACCCGAGCTGCATTCGCCACTGGGCGGTTCAGTAGCGAACGGCTCTTTTCGCCCCAGTCAACGGAGCGGATGCTCTTCGTCAAATTCCTTAATTTCCACATGTTTACACAGCTAACATTAAGCTTAGTCTGCCTGTAACATAGCAACGGCATTGCTATTGTTGTCTTAACATCGTGTACATTCTCGCCATGCGGGTCAGTTTCAGAAATCTTAGCTGCTGTTACGCTGAGTATCGTTCATGTAGGTAGACCGTCCCCCTATTTTTATATAATATTCGTATTAGGGCCTATGTTTTGCTTGTGTTGTAGGCATAGCAAAAATTGAATGTTTTAGTTCCATTAATACACGTAACGACTTATATACCAAGACTTGGCCTACATATTAATGAGTACATGCAAGGTTTACTATGTATTTATATTCTTTTGTAAAGTTTTAATAAAGAAAATATAGACTTCTTCACAAAAGAAAAACCCTTCTATATAAAAAGTCAGACATCACACTCGCTTCTATAGTAGACAACAAAGAACCAAAATATTGGAAAGTAATGACTTTTTATAATAATGTTTCTTATAATTTACACAATTAAAAAAAAAAGAAATGTAAAGATAACTTTCAAATCTTGTAACAAACTTAATACCATTACTAATAATATATTTTTTATTATTGTTATTTTACAATTAATACTGATTTTGTATATGTATTCAATCTCTCTTTTTTACTTAATTATATTTATTATTATTTTAATTTAATATTTGTATACCGGTATGTATTTTTCTGTATGTGATTTGATCCTGGTTGAGTGGAAGAGAAGGCCTGATGGTCTTAACTCTGCCAGGGAAAATAAAACTATTATTATTGTTATTATTATTATCATTATTATCATTATTATTATTATTATTATTATTATTATTATTATTATTAATATTCATGCAGTAGCCTACATGTGATAAATATGCCAGTGGAGGAGTATACATGTTGCATTGCAAAATTTTGCACATAACTGCACTGGCCAGACTAAAAGAAATTATGGAACTAGATGTTCGGAACATGAAGGAGATTTTTGTCATAGAAGAAATTTTTATCTCACTTAATAGAGAATAACCACGAACTTCAGAAAATGTGAGAAGCCTTACAAATTTTAAAATCGATAAACAATGGAAAAATCAATAACGTTACCGAAGAATTTTATATTGTCAAATTTTTCAATAGCAGTATTCCTTTACTTAATGAACTACCTAACTTAAATAACATGTTATGTTATTTAAGTTCGCCAATAGATTCTTTCTTTACTTTAACGTGCATCCCCATCCTCTTACACCATAACGTTGTCTTTTCATATGTCGATGTATTCAGTCAACATCACCCATTCGTCTACGCAGCGCCACACATCTCCATCTGATTATTCTCTGCAAGTTATCTTCAGTTTCCTTATTTCGGTAACAATTCACCTTTTTATTTTCGCTTCACTAAATCTGCTTTATTGAATTTTTTCACATGTTCAAAACACTTTCATAACTTTGCATCTTGATGACTGGGCCACAAACACTGCTCTGTTGAACTCTGTAACTTTACGCGCCAAACATCAAATATTGTAACTTTTGTAGATTTCTATTTCTGCTGTAAACTGCAGCAACAGCGAAGGACGAGACATAGAATGGAATTTTTACAATGTCCCCAAAGATCCCTGTGTATGTATGTATGTATGTATGTTTTTTTTTTTCAATCTTTATTTGGACAACATGCTCCATTACATAAGCAATACTACATGTCTGGTTTGTGCTTGCAGGATTACAATGTTCTTAGAATTATATATGCGACAGAATTTATTACTTATAGGGCAATGTAATTTATGCTATTGTGACTAGAATGAATATATCATATTATAAACTTAGAAATAATTTTGAATAGTGTATATTATATGTTATATTGTTATTAAGTATTCTGATATTCTATTATGAGACTTGTATCCTACATTATTATTTATATTAACTTAATACAATCATATTTTATTTTACTCTACTTTGACAAATTTAATATGTTTGAATATAATCCCTCAACTAATGTCTTATTGGTATTTATTACTTATTCTTAATCTATTTTGTGAACTCTTTTTCTGTATAAGTTTAAATTCCAATTTTATAGTTTTTTTTACCTTAACGTGTTCAACATTTCGTTATCTTAATGCTATACGTTTCGTCTACTTTCTAGATCTACTTCTCTTATGAATTTACAATATTCCTTCAAGTATTTTTCCATGAGATCGGTCTTGTTCGGTGGCCACCTTCCTCCTTTGAAATTTATGATCATTTTCAGTTTGTTTCGGGGCTTGTTGTATTTCGTGCACTCGAGTAAAATATGATCAACTGTTTCTTCACCGTTATTGCAGCTGTATGTTGGGTCTTGTATGATGCATGTATGTATGTATGTGTATGTATGTATGTATATACAGAGTGATTCAGACCCCCGTAATAGTAATTTATTTCGGAAACTAGTGCATTAAAATTTTCGAGGCAAAAATATTTATAGCTACACCACATGTGAACTTTCACCTGAGCTTCATTTCATCAGTCAGCTCTAACAGGAAGTAGAGTCAGTGGCGTATCACTTTAAAATTTCAAACGGGAATCGGAGTCAAATAGGATACCATTTGATAGAGCTCTTCAAAACATTTTTATTAATTCCTACTCTTTCAATGAGAAAACATAGGAAAAAACAATTTCATCAATATTGAGAAGACGAAAATGCGAAAATATAAACAAGACAATTAATGTTGATATGTTAGTAAACGGCTAGACAATGCCATTACTTTTTTTATAAATTTTCATACTATCTGCCGTTCTGAGCAGCACACACCCGTCTAACACTGCCAGTGACTCCTAATACTTCGGCGTGGTCAAGTGACTGGCAAGTATCCCGGATTCGCTGTTTTATGTCATCACTTGTTGTGGGACGATCTTGATAGACGATGTTTTTTAACCGTCCCAAAAAATAGAATATATATATATATATATATATATATTTTCTCTGTGTGTGTGTGTGTGTGTGTGAGAGAGAGAGAGAGAGAGAGAGAGAAAGAGAGAGAGTTGACTTACGCTTAGCATGTACTGTTAATGTAGTTGGTTTCTATTTTCGCATTGCGTTTAATTTTTGTTTTAAACTTTTGTAATGATTCTGATACAAAAATGGGTTATAAATGATTGGCCATAGGACCTACTAAAACAGATACAACACATTTTAGTACAAATTACCGAGTACAGGTCATTCGTTATTTCGTGAAACCAAATGTATTCGTGCGCCATAGATGATAGTAAAAAAAAAAAACTTAGGGTGGGGGTAAGCGAGCTAGTTAGCTAGCAAGTCGAAGGAGGGAAGCTTCTCAGTCCATTTTTCCTTCCCCTCACGCGCAGGCAGGTTTCACTCGGTATGATATAAGCTACAAGCAGGATCATTTTGAGAGCAACCAGATTCAAACTCTGTAGCCGGCCTGTCTGACTTGGGTTTTTCGTAGTCCTCCTAAGGCAAATAACGGATTGGAAATTTACGCATTTAGATTTATTACCGCCTATATCATCAATATTGTAAACATTAAACCTAAATCTGAATAAGTTACGTAAAAAGAAGTCATATAACACACGATAATGGAAACAGTATCTCGACAATAGTCAACGAACTCACTGGATTTCATTCATGCAATATTTAACGTACATTTGAGTGAAAAATTTTTAAAAGGCGAAATCAGTAATGAATTTTAAAAGGTATGACTGTGTAAACAAGAATTTTATTCCAAAGTTGCGTAGGTGAATACGGTATACAGTAGCCCAGCGATTCTCAACCGGGGGGGGGGGGCCTGGGGTTCTCAGCAGGGGCGGCCCGTCCCTATGTGCTACAGTGCTACAGCACAGTGATAATTTTTGCTCAAATAATGTATTTGTAATACCACCATAGTATCTGATCTGTCATTTAAAAATTTCCCGTGGTTATATTCATGACGCGTTATAAAGTGTTTAGTCATCGCTCTTAGCTCTTTGGTGCCTCAGGGGGTTCGTTGTCCTATTCTGAAATTCATATGAGAATGTAGACATTTATGCGCATGTGCGAAGCTGAAATCACTGCTCTGATTGGCTATTTCTACGCGGGAAAGTGCTGTAGTCAGCTTCAGCACAACACAGCTTGGAGATTGCAAAAGTAAAGCGTAACGAAAGAATGCTTGTTTGTGGAAGAACTCGGAACTATTTACAATGTATTTGGAATTCAAATATCAGACTGCTGCTGCCATCTACCTGTAGGGCTACGAGGTACCTCCTGAATCAGCTAGCAAGCGACGGAAGATGGAATCCCAGAAAATTGAAGCCAAGGAAGTATGTGACTGTATAATTCAGGAAGCTACTCACCGTTTCCAGTCTGTAAGCCAGGCTACCTAGACGCAACAAAATTGTTAAACAGCAAAATTTTTTAGAATTTTTCGTATAATTTTCGTGAACGCGAACTTGAAGTTGCTGTCAACAGTATACTATACTGAACAAAAGAGTGTTAAAGACACAACTTGGAGTTCTATACTGAAAACCCGACTTCCAAAATATAGATGTCTGTTCAATCGTTATAATACATAGTCTGCAACAATTTACAGGATACATTCCGTGAAGTACCGAAGTTGCTAAATATTTTGGTTACAACACCAATGACCACTGCTGAGCCAGAAAGATGTTTTTCTTGCTTGAAACGCATAAAAACCGTTTTTAAGGAACACTATGTCTCAGGATCGTCTCATTGCTCTTGCAATACTGTCAATAGAAAATAATATGATGTCCAAGATGGAGGGGTTTACACCAGGGTAATTGACAAGTTCTACAGTAGGAAGGAACGTCGTATGGACTTCATACTAGGCGAGTCTCAAATTAAGATAAATGCATATAAGTGTATACAGTAGGCCGATATAGAGATGGTAGCACACTCATTATTTTGACCACCAGCCGCTACTGGTTCTCAGTACAGTAAAAGGGGACCGTGAAAATTTTTAAGAAGCTTTCATAAAAATTTCAAGGTGTGAATTTTACACTCCATATCATATATACTTATATTATATTATATTACAGATACTTATATTAGGAATAAAATAGAAGGGATCATAATAATTTCTTTTTATTGTATATCTTTAATTTCTATTACCGGCACTTAGAGAAACAATAAAAAACGAAATCTCGAATGGCGAACAACTGCAACAATGGGAAATTTCCAGTGAAATATTGTATCAGTGAGTACATGAGTTTGAATGAGAAACGATTTATTTATTGTTCATTGCTGAGACAAATTGTAGGCTAATTATTTTCCTGCGTCAACCGTACATATCTCTCAGTCAGGGATGAGAGGTTATTCCAAAACAACCGGTTATCGGTTAACTGGTTATTTTAAAATTAATTTAACCTGAACGAAGTTAACCGACCAAAAATAACTGGTTATAGGTTATTTTCCAGTTATTATTATTTTTAACATTTTAAAGTCAGCCAATTATTCAGACAAACAAAATGAGAGGTTATTTACAATATAAAGCAAGGAACATATTCCAATCAACTGTAAACTAACTAAAAGATAGTTAAAGGACTGTTATTAGATGCTGAAGACTATCAATGACGTCCCTAAACAATAAACAAAAACAATAAAAAATTATGAAATTGCATTTAGTTAATCACTTCACTCCAATTAAGGTCAAAGGTAAGATAAATAAAAAAGAATATAAATTGTGAACTTTTTACCATAATAATCTTCATTGTGATACATTTCGACATTCAATCTGTTCTCCTATAACCAATAAATACTGAAGTCAAGTTTTCTCGCCATATGGACAGAGAACATAGGACAATGTCCACCCATGAAGTCCACCTGTGAAAGTGATCGGCTGATGCTATTGGGAAGCTAGAGATCTAATGGGCTACGATATAAAAATGTCAATAATCTATGACAATAAATAGTTTCTCGCCATTTGAAATGTTCATTACCCGCAGATTGTTATAAACTACTTCATACAGAGGCCAGCGTAATAAGCCGTTGAGAGCATAAGTGGTGTAAGTCAAAATTGGGTAATGAGGTTTAAGATAAAAATTCTGTAAAATACAGCGCAAAGCAGCAATTAATATGTTCTTGTGCTATTCACTGACTACTAATAGTTTAAATAAATTGAATATTAATTGCTACTTTATGCTGTATTTTACAGAATGTGTACTTTAACACTCATTACTAGACTTCGTTGAATTGCCATACGCAGCATACAATCAGGTTGCCGTTGTACGGTAGTATAGAGGAGGTGAGCGACCGCCCGGTCTCGTATTAGCAGCAGTTCATGTTAAGAGTTGTGGCCGGTCCAAATAGACGAAACAACAACAGCTAATGTATACCTATGTAAGCACTTGTTTTTGCATTACTTTGGCTGGAATATTCAAAGTTTAACACTTGTTCAATGCAGAGAAGAATTCAATCAAACATACTACAATGAGAGTGTTGCTGTTCCAAACAATTGCTCCTGGAATATCCTTACCCCCGCAGTCTTGACCCGTTGGAAAACGTGGTTGAATGCTGTTAATTATTATGCAGAATATTACGGCAAAATAATGGAGGTAATTGATGAATTGGATAGCACAGACAGTTCCCCTGTTGCAGCTGTAAAATCATTGCCTTCTGAACAGCTATTGGAAGATATTCTGTTCATTAATTCTAATTTTAAAATCGTGTCCAAAAGCATCATCGTGTTAGAATCGTCTAAACGAAAACTCTCAGAAGCCCTTAATATAGTGGATAAAGTATCACAAACCGTTATCCAAAATAACAATTCACTAATTTCAGAAAATTGAAATGTAAGTTGAGAAACATTATTGCTAAAAATTGTGCCTATTCACAAATTCGTATTATAAATGATGTACCATCAGGTCACGACAAGACGTCTGAAGTTGGTGTACTAAAAAGTAGTGACCTTCTGTTCTTCAAATATGTACGTATTACATCGTGTGATGTTGAACGTACATTTTCCCAAAATAAAAACTGTTTAAGTGACCATCGGAGGAGATTACTTTGCAGTCGCTCAAAATGTACGTAACTCTTCACAGCAATGCACATAATTATTCAAGGATGATGTGAGTATCTTACATTAAATTTTAAGAGTTAATATATCTCACTAAAAATAATTGTGTGTTTACATGTTTAGATATTTCCTACTTCAATGATCATTCATTATATTTCTTGAATGCAGGATACATGTTTTATTGTAACCGCAGTATACTGCTCAGTGTTTACATTAGAGGCATACTCCATCCTTTGCACGCCCCCTTCTCATACAGTCCATACCATGTGCGCAGTAAACCTTGCAATTCTCGTGGCAATTCCACGAAGTCTACTCATTAACCATTTTTGACTTCTGCTCTGAACGGCTCCTATATTGCTGACATTGATTCGATATCGCATTTCGTTTTTTCGATCTAAGGTCAGGTGAAGAAATAAAGCAGTAAATCCATACCTCATCTAGGAATGGCTTATGAGGTAATTTGCATATAGGGCGGATTACATAAGAGTACAGAATAATAAAAAGAAACTATGTTCGACTGAAATTAAATTTGATATAAACTTAAATACTTTTGATTCGGCGTGCATTTTAAAAAATAACCAGTTATCATGTTAAACCGGCAAGCAAAAATAACCGGTAAGTAACCGGTTAATCGTATGAAAATAACCGGTATTAAGATGTTCTACTTTTAAAAGTATAGCAAGAACGTTGCTTTATAGTATCATAAAATGAGAAATCGAGGCCAAAAACTTCATCCAATTTGGAGAGAATAAAAAATTTGTTCAATCATGTCGTTTATAAATGTTGCTACTATGAAGTTATATATTAAAAAATGTAACATCATAAAAGATAAATAAAAAATTAGATAGGCCTACTCAAATATATGACACTGAAGATAAAAATTTAGAGACAGGTCCAGTAGTTGTACCCTCAGTATCAAAAGAAAAGCGATCATTAGTTAAGGTTCAATTATCCACTGAGACCATCTCTGGAAATTAAGCGAAATCAGCTTAGTCCCTTTGCGACAGAAAGCAGAAAGAGGACTTCGATAAAGTGTTATGCTATATATAGCACATATAATTTCGTATAATCAGTTGCTTTTTGAATTTAATTATAAAACTTTAAAATCTCGACGATTAATAAATAGCCAAATTTTACTCTATAAGACTGTTAACGGTATATTGAATAACTGTGATTTTCTTAAATTCCTTCAGTTCAATGTAAAAAGAACAGAATTACGTCATAGGCAACCTTTTATTATTCCCATTCGTAGAACTGTTTTCTTCAAGAACTCTCCATTGTTTGTTATGTGTAATACTTACAACTCTCTGTCTTTAAACTGTGATTGTCAATTGGATTTCAGTTTAACAATTGAAAAATTTCATACAATATTAAAAAGAATTGTATTTCCTTAGATATTTAAATTATGAAGAAATGTATTATACTGTTTTTACTCTAGTTTTAAAATAATTTTGTATCATATTGACATTTGGCACTATATATAACTGTAATATTATATTCTAGCATCTATTACCGTTATGTATTTTCTTTCTTTCGTTTGTGTTGTTTGTTTTGTTGTTTTTCTCTTATTATGTATTTTGTGTATATATCTATGTAAGCCACCTGTAATTGGAAGCCTGCTTCTGTTGGTGGTGGATTTAAATAAATATATATATATATATATATATATATATATATATATATATAAATCCCACAAGGGTAGCTGCCCTTCAGTAAGGGTTGCCAAGAGACACAGCATACTAAACAAATAAAAATAAACATTTGTGTGATGAATGTTATTTTCAATGGAAGCTGTCCTTGGCAAAGAACGTTTATTCAATAATTATTAATAATCAGATAGAATATAAATAAATTTAGGTGTACAAGTGATTACTTAAAATCTGAACAGAATATTTCATTAAGTCTACAGCAATAATTTTCAAAACTTTTAAAGGAATTCCAAAAAACTTAAAACATTCAACTGAGAATTTTGGAATTGTTCCCCTTGCTCCGAACAATAATCCAAATACATCAATCTGTCCTTGTATATGATAATAATCCCTAAAGTATTCAATTGTAGGGTCATAGATGTGATGGTCTTCTTTTCTTCATGTACTGCTACTGGTTGTTCAACTGCAGTTTCAAAGCGCACGGTGGGATCGATGATAATTGCTGTGTCATTTCCTCTATCAATGGCAATGATGTCAACTTGCCAAGAACTTCCATCTTTTGCAAGGCACTGGACTTCTTGGTGAACCTCGTAGAAGGAAGGAAGGAAGGAAGGAAGGAAGGAAGGAAGGAAGGAAGATTTTTAGCAACAAGATCTCCTATTGCATGGTGTCTAGTATTCCGGATGGTTCCATGTTGGGAGAATCCCAGGATGTGGGGTAAGGTTTCTATCTCAGCTAGTTAAGAATCGTAGGCCCAGACAAGGAAAAAATGAAGCGAAATTTCACGATTTGGCATATTTTTACAAAGTAAGAGCAACCGTAAATAATGATACTAGTTATAGTTGACATTCCAGTATGTGTAAAGGCATGGTATAACTGGAAGTAGAGTGCAAACATTGCAACAGTCTTTCAAACAAACTGGCCAAGCACCAAAGGATAAACGTGGAAAATACATACACCAGCATAATAAAAAATCACTTCTCAAGATGTTTTAAAATGTGTACACGAACATATAGTATCTTTTAAGGGACGACCTTGTCACTATAGTAAGGACATAAGTGAAAAGGTTTACTTCCCTGAGGATTTTAACATACATACATACATACATACATACATACATACATACATACATACATACATACATACATACATACATACATACATACATACATACATACATACATACATGCATACATACATACATACATACTTACTGGCTTTTAAGGAACCCGGAGGTTCATTACCGCCATCACATAAGCCCGCCATTGGTCCCTATCCTGAGCAAGATTAATCCATTCTCTATCATCATATCCCACCTCCCTCAAATCCATTTTAATATTATCTTCCCATCTACGTGTCGGCCTTCCCAAAGGTCTTTTCCCCTCTGGCCTCCCAACTAACACTAATAATAATAATAATAATAATAATAATAATAATCATCATCATCATCTTCATCATCATCATCATCATCATGACACTTCGCACCTTAGGCAACATTTTTCCCGTAGAATTTTACATAATCGTTTTCTTGAACCCTCGATGATTTTTCCCCTCTATCGATCTATACACTACAGTTAGCAGGCAAGATATAAGAACCGATAGAAAAAACACAGTAATGGCAAACATTAAATTATACAGGGTGTTTAAAAAATACGGGGCATAATTTCAGGTATGTATTTCCCACATGTAGACAATAAAAATAGTTCATTACAACATGTGTCCGGAAATGCTTTATTTCCGAGTTATGGCCTTCACAACATTGAAATTCACCGGAATGTTTTTCTTTCCGCAGGTCGTTGCCGTTAAAGGAGGCATTAAGAGGGCACGCTGACAGTTCATTCTGAGGCGAAGGTTACATTCAGTGTTGTGTAGGCGTTAGACTGTGCGACATGTATTCAAATCAAGAGCTGGCAGAGATACACTTCATGTACGGTAAGGCGGACGGCAATGCTGCGCTGGCTCGTCGTTTGTACCAGGAGAGGTACCCACAGCGACAATGTCCAGATGGAAGACATTTGTAAGTCTCCATTACCGTCTGTGCGAGTATGGAAAATTTAACTCTCCTGGTTTGGGAAGGGGACGACAAAGATCTACAACTCCAGAAGTACAGGAGGAGATTCTGGAGGCTGTGAACATGACTCCTTCTATCAGCACACGAAGGGTAGCGTTGCAAGTCAGTGTTCCTCATACGACTGTCTGGAGACTGTTGAAAGAGTATCAATTGTATCCTTATCATTTGCAACGTGTACAGGCCGTCACCAGCAGATTACCCTGCACGAGTTAGGTTCTGTCAGTGGTTCTTGCAGCAGTGTGGTGTAAATCCGAACTTTCCTGCCTTCGTATTATTTACAGATGAAGCACAGTTCACACGAGATGGCATAACAAATTTCCACAACCAGCATGTATGGGCGTATGAAAACCCACGTGCAACTGTTCCATCTCATCACCAGGTGCGGTTCTCCCTCAACATGTGGGCCGGTATCATTGGTGATCAATTAGTTGGACCCCATGTACTGTACTTGTAAACAGACTTACGGGGCAGGCGTACACAAACTTCCTGGAAAACACCATATCTCATGTTTTAGAAGACACTCCACTGATCAATCGTCAACACATTCACTTCTTGCATGATGGCGTTCCTGCACACTTCAGTCGTACGGCTAGCCGGTACTTGGATCGAAGGTTTCCTGATCGTTGGATAGGTAGAGGTGGCCCAATTGCTTGGCCTCCACGCTCACCTGATCTGAACCCTCTCGATTTCTACTTGTGGGGCCATTTAAAATCATTGGTTTATTCGTCTCCGGTGCTTGATTTGGAATCCCTTCGGAATCGAATTGTGGCATGTTCTGAGGACAAACGCAATACTCCTGGAGTTTGGGATCGTGTTCGCAGGTCAATGAGACATCGATGTGAGGTCTGTATTCAAGCAGGAGGTGGACATTTTGAACATCTGTAATGACAACGACCTGCGGAAAGAAAAACGTTCCGGTGAATGTCAATGTTGTGAAGGCCATAACTCGGAAATGAAGCATTTCCGGACACATGTTGTAATGAACTATTTTTATTGTCTATATGTGGGAAATACATACCTGAAATTATGCCCCGTATTTTTAAGCACCCTGTATTGGCAAGACAGACCTTCAACATCAGAATCAGAAAAAGAAAGTCAAATTATTATTGTAGATTTTACGACTTGTATAGTACGACGTAAATTTGAAACATAATGTTAGGCAATTCTTTCCTGTCCTAGAAATGCGTTGTACTGTATATATTATATCTATAAACGTGAATATTTATTTTCTGCCGTACCGTGACTGGTTGTTTACATGTTGAGGCAAGGAGTAACTGCACGCTCTATCTAGGCTTTTATGCATTACAGTATTTATTTGTTCTTGCCTATTAAATAATTTGAAAAAAAAAAAATGTGCGTTACTTTCCGATCCTGAGGCGACACCGGTGGTGGTAGAACTGCGGAGGTAGCGCCGGTTGTGGCGGAGGTTTGCAATGGCTCTGGAGACGGCGGTGCTGGAGGTGGTTGATCTGGTGGAGGTGGCGCCGTGTGTGGTGGAGACAGAACCAGAAAATGCTGAGATCAAGAATACAGAAGAAGAAAACATATGTGAAGAAATCAGATAGAGCATACCACAGTCTACTATATACAGTCACGAAGCTTGGGGTGATTTTTTGCAAATCTCGCGATAGTTGCTAGCCGCTTGGAGCGCTGTGAGTACTAGGAACAATAGATTGTGCCACAGCATTGTGATCTAATACAGGCCATAAGACAGCCCATGTAACTCGCTTAACCCGATCACGAAGGGCGGCGTTTCAACCATATAAATTAGTTGGAATGCATAAACAGTAACATATGTTTCTCTAATATATAGTGTAATTCCATTAATAAAATTTAAAACAATGATTATGAGGCACTTCACACATAATTCACTTGCGAGTTAAGATGTAATATTATTTATTGTGTGAAAATTACGTTATTCGTATGTGTAATACCTGCCTTTATTTCGATTAAATATTGCGAAATTCTTGTACATTCATTTATGCACGATTTAATAATTTTCAATTGCACCGCACGGATATTTAGATATGTTGAAATTATAGATTATGTTTACTGTACCAGTTGCCCCTTTCTGTCTAAATTTAGTGATCTCCAATGCCTTGCCATTCATATGAAAATTATAGGTTATGTTTACTATATTTAACTGTATTCCTAAATTCGTAATCATACATTATAATTAAGCATAATGTCATGTATGATACTCCGCACATTCAATTTGTCTGTACTTTAATACTACAATTGAGTACTGAATTATTGTATTTATCCACTACCTAGGAAACGAAGTAACACAATTGTACGTACACTAATTTCATAGGAGTGGTATGATAAATGTTTTGTCTAAAATTAAGGTATATAGATGTGCTAAACTGAAATCACAATATAAATTCCTTTTTATTAAACCCCCAAAATAGCTTCCATTCTAAACTTGAAATATTGACGCGAACAGATTATGTTAACATGTAAAATTCTCTTCACATTAAAATAACACAGTTTTGTAATTATTTCTCTAACATATAATGCAACAAGAAGTAAACGGATTTATTTTAGTAGGTTATTTTACGACGCTTTATCAACAGCTTAGGTTATTTAGCGTCTGAATGAGGTGAAGGTGATAATGCCGGTGAAATGAATCCAGGGTCCAGCACCGAAAGTTACCCAGCATTTACTCAAACTAAACGGAACTTATGGACACATGACACTAAATAAAGGTTACCAATGATAAGCAATAAAGTTATAATATAATATTTCACTGAGCTCCATACACTGAAACAGAAAACCTGGTCTAGTTCGAAAAAGCATTGACTGTGCCGTATTTCGCATTTTTGTGAAAAGCTAAGTGAACTGTGAAATGTTCGTTATCGGTTGTAATAAATGTAAATGGCTAAAATACAATAATTTGAATAATAATATGGGACAAGGAGACGTTTGTAGTACTATAAATTGTAAGAAAAATAGGTTAGAGTTATCCTTCTTCCTAAAGATCCAGGAAGGTGAGATTATAGAATATAATATATATTTTATGAAAATAATATCGTCGCCTGAATGCAAGAACTAGGTAACTTGATTTTTCATATTTTGTGACATTGCCTATTTACTTATTTATTGCACTAAGGAATGTATCTCGTTTTCTTTTACATATTTGTTATATTGGAAAATAGATGTCGCTAGTATCGTTCGATCAGTTACCTAGATTCTGGATTACATTTTGTGCGATTTTTCCTATGCTATAAAAGAGGTAACTAAAAAACGCAAATTTCGAGTTACCTAGTTCTTGCATTCACGTGACGAAATATAAACCTTATGATTTTTCATATTTCAATAGTGGAAAGAAAGTATTAATATTTTCAAAAGAACACGATATCGAAAGTACAATATATTTTATGGACTGTTAGGGAAAGAGTCTGTGATGAGGCGATAGTAGCGATCCTGGTGGTGAAGAACTATCTATGGATGCATATTTAACTGTTTATGTTTCCATATTTGGTAAGTATTAAGCTTCGTGACTGTATATGCTAGATTGTGAGCATACATACATACCCACATTCACTTTTATATATTAGATAGTCATGAAGTTATAATTCGCAAATATTTCAATTTTCAAATAATATTTGTGAGTTATTCTTTTGTTTTTGTAGAAGTGTTATATAAATTCATTACAATTTATTTACTACTGATTATTATTAAGTATTATTATTATTACTATTATTGTTATTATTTATTATTATATTACTTTTTTATTATTTTTTTATTATTATTATTTCATTATTATTTCATTTTTGTTATTATTGTTATTATTTTTCCCTTTTCTTCTTCGCTTCATTACAATATAGTAATAATTAGATTTTGCAGTTTGATGGTGCCTTACATAACAAATTGCCATTGGGAATGTAAAAGCAATTTATATATTTTTAATCTTAATGTGTTATATGAAAAATATAATCCCAGAAATCTTATGAAATAACGCTAGAGGTTTCAATGTGTTGGGCTTGTTTACTGCGGGGAATTGACACAAAACAAAGTGTAGTAATTTTAAGCGACGCTTCCAGGTTAACTTGGACGAGATAGGAAGAACTGTAACCTAGCACAACCCGATAAAGCTTCACCTACTTATGAACTACATTTCAATGCCGTCTACTTTTGTTACTCACAAATTTCATTGGCTACGAAGCTGAAAATATGTGAGGGAAAGTTCTGAAGGACTGTAATAACGGAACTCTGCAAGATATAAAGGATTGCAAAACGAAATTATCTTTCTTCAACCTCGATTTCTATGTGTACTCTGTCCGGTTTTCAATTGTACGAGATGTTATAGTTTCGTGTGTTTTTATATAAAGTCGTTCTTAATCTTTACAAAATTATCAAATCAGGATCATTTGAAGTACAGGTGTTTTAATTACATTTATTTTTTCATATGGAATGAAGTACTGTACATAAAAATGATATTAAACATTGGGTAAAACCAATTGAAATGTTAGCATATAGTGTTTCTTTGTGATTTTTTACGTAAACGTCCAATTCCTAAGAGCAAATGTTTTCAGAAAAAAGCTAAGTCAGCCCAGCCACTAGCCTTTACAGAGGGGCCAGCAGAAAAGGTGGTGGATATCGGAAAGGGACGCAACCTAACGGACACAGTACCTGTGCGAAAATATGATTCCATAATGAAGGGTTATTCTTTGATGTAATCCAAACAAAAATGTTTAATAGAATTTTGCTCGATTTTGCTTCCTTTTCGAGATAAAAATTGTTTTATACGAAACATTTCATAGCGTGTTTGAGAAAGTAATTGATTTAATTCCAAATACGCTCAGTAAATTCAAGAGAGCAGTGTACTATGATAGCAAACGATTGAAAAAAAAAATTATTTTTCGTTAGATATACAGAAAGTTGATCCGAACAAATGCAACATTGTAAAATTCCTTTGCAGAACGTCGGTAACTTGCAGGATTCACTGTTCTTGAAACATTATCTTGATCCACTTTTTTACTTACAAAATGAACAAGGAATGTCTTCAATAACGATACAACAGTCACAGTACTACCAACAGAGCATTACAATACAAAAAGTTAGATATATTTCGATTATAATTCTGCAGTGCTTGGGAAAAGTAGCACAAGTCAGTTTTCACAAACATTTTTATTAATTTATTGACAACTTATGGAACATTGCTCGCTTGGGAAAAGAGACATAAGTATTTCTCCCATTACAATAATTCATACAGAAGGAAATCAAATCAACATAAACTAGTGTGAAGACAGTCTTTTTCAGTGGCGGCTCCTGCGTATTTCTTAAGTGGAGGAAAGAAGGTAACAGGACGAAATGGCACCTTCTTGAATGAAACATGCTACAAATTAGCCAACATGCATACATGTAAGACCAGGTAGTGTTGGGGTTGGCCTTCCCTTCTGTATAGCAATAATCTGTTCTTGTAAACTGAGTTTCCTAAATTTTTCAAAATACATTATAATGTTTTCACTTCCATTCATTGTTGAATAATTGCACACATTAACAATTACAAGGAAATTCACAACCTCGCAGCATTTTTCGAGCACACGTGTTGGAAGAGACTATAACTACTAACACGTAATCGGAACCACGGAAATGGGAATGGGAAATAATCTGAGAAAAGCGAGAACACTGCACCCACCCACGTGGTCTGTGTGGCCACATGTACATTTTACAAGTTCAGTATCACATGTTTTTTGAACAATATCAGTTCTTGTAAAGTCATACTACCATTATTGCTCAAAGTTGCCGGTGGCCAATTTTTTATGTTAAAAGTAATGTAGTTTGGAGTACCTACTTTCAATTTCAAATATATTTGTACAAAACTGACAACTTGGCTATTGTCCTGCCTAGTACACAATGAATGAAAGTGAATTTCAGGGGCCAAAAAGATCTGCGATACTAACGTAGAACTACTTCCTCTTTGTTTTATATAAACCCGACTTTAACTTTCAAATATCCTTGAAAGTTTCAAACCATGAATAGTAGCCTATATAAAGTGCAATGAATAATATTTTTGATTTATAATTTAAAAAAAAAGTTCATATGGTGTCTTTCATAGCGTTGCGTTAAAACTGTATTTATTGTGCCTCCTCCTAGATGTGTTATAGTCTGGTTGAATGCAAGATCGTTAGATGGCAGCGGTAGCGAGCTTGCTGCACGACCAGTCGGTTTCTATTTCCCGCCCATGCGCTGATTCAGAGGAGGATCTCCTCCCTATCGTTCATTTACTTACTTTAAAACTCTGCTTCTTTCTCTGGCCGCTAGCGCGCTGTTGTCTATGTGAATTACTTGCAGTAAGGAAGAACGGATTGGCTTTCCTCCACACAAACACTCTCGCATCTTTCTCACAGTTTTCTAGCAGCACATGAGCGCGCATTGTTTTAAAACTCGATCAGCCGAGGTTTTCTTATAGCTGTGAACTTAAAAGTTAACGAACCATCCTTGAATTTCAAGGCACATATTTTATTTGGTATTTACTTTCAAGAGAAGAAAAATGTGAGGAGGACGTTCCTCCCTTCTCGCCCCTGAGAAACCGCCACTGGTCTTTTTCCTTCTCCTTAATATTAACATTTTTTACTAGGGCCACTTTTCCCGAGCACAACAGAATTATCAATCCAGTGCCATAGGTAAATCATGGTCGGCAATAGTTTCTTTTTTCCAAACGGGCCACAGTCCAGGACGGACGTCAATTTGTAATAAAACAACATTTCTATACCCACATTTCACATATAACTATCAACTGGACTGAAGCTCTTTTGGAAAGGAGAGATTCAATTACAAAACAGTTCATTGGTGCCGAACATACGGCACACTTCGTTCAGCAGCCTTTCATAGCAATTTCGATGCTCCTTTCCGGCTGGGGCATTTGGTGGTGGGCTGGGGATATCCGGTTGAGGTTGAGATGGAGATTCTTCTCCAAGAATTTCTTCAAGGGGGTCTGCAAATGTTACACGTTTTTTCTCATCTTCCTCAAGCGTGGGTGCATCATCGTGTTTGGCTGGTTCTATTGTCTTGTTTTCCGTGCCAGCATTCTCCGGTTCTGTTGTCTTGTCTTTGGTGTCATCATCCGGAGGTTCTTCACTCTATTCTTCGGTGTCATCACTGTCAGGTGCTCCTGGTTCGTCTGTCAAGCTAGCACTCCCAGGTTTTCTTCTCTTGCCTTTCGTGGCACTGCCAGGTTTTTTGTCAGATTTTTGTACACTTGTACCTGGATGAAATTAGAATATACGAGGGGGATCCAGGAAATAACGACCGTTCGCGCATACCCGCCGCGCAGCTGACTCCCCTTCCTTGTTTGAAGGTCAACTGGCTTCCTTAACATGTGTTCTCGTAATGTTGTGAGTACTGGTTGCAACAAGTCGCCACTGTGCATTTTGTGTTACTTCAAAATGAACGACGTGATTGATAATCCCGCTGACTGTGAGGTGAGGAGTGTGATTCGATTTTTGAATGCCCGACATTTGAAACCTGCAGAAATTTACGGGCAATTGAAAGAAGTGTATGGTGATACTGTAATGAATGAAAGAAATGTGAGAAAATGGTGCGAAATGTTCAACAATGGGCGAACAAATATCCACAATGAAACTCGACCCGGACACCCATCACTCATCACAGAAGACCTGAAGACTAAAGTGAACGACAGAATCTTGCAAGACAGGCGCACATCACTCGACGAATTGCATATTGCCTATCCTGACATTTCTCATTCTTTGCTTGGTGAAATTGTGTCGCAACATCTTGGATACCACAAAATCTGTGCCCGCCCGCACACTGCTGCTTCAACTCGAGAATTGCTGGATCAATTCGGTTGGGAAATCTTTGATCATCCGCCCTATAGTCCAGACCTTGCTCCTAGCGATTTTCACCTTTTCACTAAGCTTCTAGGCTTTCTGGGTGGTACGCGTTTTGGAAGTAATGAAGAGTTGAAGAAGACAGTGAACACCTGGCTTAATGAACTGGCGGCAAAGGAGTATAACACGGGAATTCTAAAGCTAGTGAACAGATACGACAAATGATTAAATGTAAGTGGTGATTATGTAGAGAAGTAAAGGAAGCTTCAGTTATGTAACAGACTTTGTTTTTTCAAATAAATATATATTTTTTAATTATTACAACAAAACGGTCGTTATTTCCTGGATCCCCCTCGTAGTATGGTTCTATTTTCATATATAATACGCTAGTACTACGTGGAAATCTCCACTAGCATAAAACTTAAAATAAGAAGACGAAATCACGTTTGCTTCATATTCTTGTAGGTCCACATCATTTTCGAGTATTAAATAAATGTCCAAAACTACTGTAAAGACTAATAATTAAGATATATTGTCTTGTAGACATAAAGGTATAATTAATATAAAATGTTATATCTTACTTCCCTGAAAGCAACAAGATGGTGTCGACCCGCCGCCTCTTGCATTTCGTTGCAGATTATTATTTAGCGTTCTTGCTAAATTTTGCATTGATTCCTTCGAAAATTGAAACATTCGCCTGAAATTACCGTCGTTATATAGTTATAAAGGATTATTTCTGTCTGTCATCACTTCAATCCGGGAATTTAATACTCGTAGACCAAATTTTCCTAGATAATCATCCAGCTGATTAATATCTCCATCTTGTATACATGAAGCCGTGGTTTTAAACCTGCCTCAACCGTGGTCTCTGCTTCAGAACATGGTTTCGAGCCATGGCTCAGAAAAATGAAAAAGACCTTGTTTTATAAATCCAAACGCGATTTAAAGCCATGGCCGTGGTCTAGACCTCGTTTTAGAAATCGACCCTTACTCGTACAACATTCAGTACAGCAAATAGAAACTTCATTATCTAATTTTAAAATAATGCAAAAACAATGTAGACATTAACTGTTTAAGATTTATCATTATACAGGGTGATTCACTTGGAGTTACCGCTACTTACGGAGCATATTTTCGAAGACATTTTAAGCAAATAGTGTATATAAACATGAGTCCTATTCTCAATGTTTCCAGAGTTACACTAATTTTAATTTGATTGTAAAATACCTTTTTTCTTTAATTTTATGGGTTAAAGAATATTACAGACAGAAAATGAAATATTCAGAAGTGTCATTTCTTCAATTGACTAGTATTCTGAAACCAAAAATGTGTTGTGAATTCCATAGTTGCTTAGTATAGAAATTTGTTCGATTTTTAACTACAAAGTTGCATTTTTGTTCCGAAATTATCACAACAATTGTTACAAATTAATCATGCCACTCTCGTAAACACCTGTTGCATAAACATTTTAGCACCTTTTATTTGCATATTATGTTCAGATCTAGAGTTAATCTTTCCATATGTCGCTCATTAAATACAACAACGTCATATCTCAAAAATCAGCATTTTGGAGTTATTCACATGGTTCAGTTTGTTTTCTAGTAGTCTTTTAACTGTAGGAACATCACATCTGAATTTTGATTACTTTAGCGTCAGGGAACAGTAGTGACATCCTTGTGCCGTGGCAGTTCCGTTAGCAGCAATACCTACTGTATTATTTCAATTGTGCGATTGATGCTACGTAAGAATGGTGTTGTTGTGAAATTCAAAAGTGTCTTATTGTGTTATGTGACGGTGCTTAAAAAAAAGTACAAGTATTTATACATGAATAACGCATTATTAAGACTTACGACACTGTTCAGCAAATACACTAATCTAATTCGCGATGGTATTATTTTGAAATATGACAATCTTGATCTGAAGAATCAGTTTTCTAAGTGTACTATTTCATCTTATGACGTTATTGTTAGTAAACCTCCTTGCGTACCTCGACTGTCCATGATGTATTAAATGGAATTGAATCGTTCGTTGTTGAAAGGAACTAAGTCCACATTTTTGTCAATGTCATTTTTTTATCGATTTTTTAATGTAGAAAGCAAGCTGCATCTTTTGTTGTTGGAACGAACTAATTCCTCATATTCCTTGTGCTTTATTTGAGAATCCAGGTTGGCGGCCCTGTGCTAGCGGTATATTCTGCCTCCAATATTTCGCGGGTTTTATTAGACTGCAGAGACTGATTGTTGATTACTAGTTGTTTGTCGCATTAAGTGTTCAGATTTGATTATTCTGTACTTGACAACAGTATGAGATAATGGAAGACGGAATACACGAGAAATTGTAATCTTATTAGCCTATTACAGAAATGTTATAGATTTATTAATTTGTCATACAGAATAATATCTGTAATATTGACAATTAATACTTGAGGAGAAAAATTCGCTCCGGCGCCGGGGATCGAACCCGGGTCCTTGGTTCTACGTACCAAGCGCTCTGACCACTGAGCTACGCCGAATTCAATCCACAGCACCGGACCGAATTCTCCTCCTTCAATGTTCAACTGCCGGTGTCGATCCGATGCTGTGGATTGAATTCGGCGTAGCTCAGTAGTCAGAGCGCTTGGTACGTAGAACCAAGGACCCGGGTTCGATCCCCGGCGCCACAGCGAATTTTTCTCCTCAAATATTAACTATTACAGAAAGCCTATCCTGAAGGACGAGTTCCAATCAAACAAGGAAACTAGAAGTTGTGAGGAAAGGTTATCACTACGTCAGGAGATAGCAAAGATTTCTATGATAAAATATTGCAATGGCCAACGGAACAAAAAACAAATCTACTTTATTGAAAAAAGTAATTATTTGAAATGTTGTTGTGTATTTACCCAAGAATAATAATACATTGGTTAATTCAATCAAATAATATGGATATTTTAAAAACTTTGTTTTATTTTCTGAGTTATTCTCATTACAAAGATGTATGACTACCGTAAACATTCTTTATATATTGTGACAATAATGTATGTTATACTGCACCATGCAAGTAACATGTTTCATAGTTGATTTGTTTCTTAAGACATGCATTACAGGTGATTTAATAAATTCCAAATTTGTTCTTATAGGCCAAAATGTGTTTACATTTTTATAAATAGAGCATTTCCATGTTGAAAGAAACTAAGTCCAATGACGTGTTTTGTAGATTAGAAAGATTCTAATGACTGTGCGAATATTTTTATGAGTCTAAACAAATTCTGTATGGCTATATTTTATGTGCGCAATGTATTTTGGTTTAATCTTCGATAGATTACTCACAAAACAGTTTTTTTCGATTATCTCAAGACTTTAAAAAGCGGACTTGGTTCCTTTCAATAATAACCGATTCAATTGTGTCAGTATTATTGTGAAGGATAGTTCGAAAATGTAAAAGTACCTTGATTTATTTGTAGTTATGTCACTGTTGTCAGAAAAGTATTATCATAATTTTGATATAAGTTACTTTACTTCACATAGTCCTCATTGATTTTATTATGCTCTTTTTCGCTTTTTTTTTTGTAGGTTATGATGTTTTCTCGAGGGAAAATGTTAGTTTCATTAGTTATGGCAGAAAACGAGCGAAATGCTGATAATACTTCAGATAGTCCGGATCAATCCTTAGTTGAAGAACAGCACTCAGTTGTCGTGGAAAATGAGCCTGCTAAGCAAATGCAGCCGGAGTGATTTGGTTTGTAAATTTTTTAGTATTAAAATTATTATGATTTTTCAAAGTCAAGTTTATTAGGAAATTGTTGTTGGATCCGGAATTCGGTTATAATAATGCTTTAAGATAATATTACCACTAATCAAAACAAACCAGCCCTTAGTCATACTGAACGTTGGATAGTGGGAATTGGAATTGAAGTCGGAGCGATTGAATAATAGTGGAATCATAATTAGACAATTCTACTTTTTATTTTTCCTACAGATAATCTGGTTTCCAACATTCCATCTCCTGTTGCTACTGTAAACAATTCTTGTTCACAAAAATGTCCAGTTCTTCATCCTGCATGAGTTCATTGTCTGATTCCTCATCATCATTCGACGATACAGCTTCTGAAGTCTTTGACGATTCTTTGGAAGATGTTACTTAAGAGCCAAAAAGTGACGAAGAAGTAGGAAGTAGTAGTAGCAGTGAGGATAACAGTCCTACTCGAATGCAGGAAAAAACTATTTCTACGTTGTTACACGGACAGTTAAATAGTTTTTTGGAATCGAATTCAATACCATGAACAGTTAAACAAAAAGTGCCCAAGATATGTCCATTATGGCAAGACCCGTGAAAAAAGGCTTAAAACGCAAAGGAACGTTGACCAATGGAAATGGAATATTCTGAAAAAATCCAGAAATAGTGGACAAGCATACGAAACGCATTCAAAAAATAAAATTATAAGAGAACAAAGAAAAATTAAACCACTCTGTACACACAGTGCAAACTTAAGTGTTCAAACATGTGTACAGATGAAGAGAGATTTCAGTTATTTTTTAAATATTGGTCTCTAGGGGATATCAACAAGCAAATGGAATACATTAACAATTCAATGAAGGCTATTGTTCCAACATATCGTTATACCCGGGTTGGGGGCACGAGGAGTCAACGGTAACATAATACTTTCTATTTCAGAAAAATAATCATAAAATCAGAGTCTGTAAGGCATTTTTCAGAAATAATCTAGATATTAATGATCATCCAATTCGGACAGTTCAAAACAAACGGAATAAGGTAGCCGGCACAGTAATTGAACAGGAACTTAGGGGGAAATATGAGCAACATCAAACCCTAGATCCAGCTATACATGAAGGGATTCGAAAGCACATAGAATCGATTCCAAAAATAGAAAGCTATTAAAGTGGAAAAGGATTCTCCATGTTCCATATTCTATAAATTATACTAGGATGACTTCGAAGAAGTAACTGTAATAAAAAAGAAGAAATTTCCTGACAATCTTACCTTCAAACCTGCATTCTACATTAAAACAGGATTATCTTCAAAGAAGAAAGAGGATCTTATGGAATTACTGAAAAAGAATTAACTTACATTCCGAAATTCTATTCCAACTTCAATATCAACTTGTAATGGCCAGTAACTTAATCAGACAAAACTTTTCGAGATAGTAATAATAGTTGTGTCTGGGTTTTAGTTTGTTGCTTATTCCTCGAAGTTTACGAAATGGATTTGAAGAGAATTTAACCATTGATGTCGATAATGGAAAATATATTAAAACAAGCAAAATACTTTAGTTTTTCATTATATATAACTTTTGAATACATTTTCAGTAGCATTTAAATGTTTAATTCAATCCGGTATACTACTGGGAGGCTCTCACTTTGTTTATGTACTTATCCTTTCATTTTCTTGCTGTACCGGTATTTTAAGTAGACAATTCCATTATGATGCAAGTACTTTTTTCCGATGAGTCTCATTTCGAGGTCCACGGCCACCGTGTTTCTTACGTACGGAAAGGATCCGAAAAAGTAACAGCAGCTCATCTCCAACACGCACCCAAATACCCCCCTAAAGTAATGTTTTGGGGTTGTTTTACACATGAAGGGCCTGGAGCATTAATACCTATCAAGGGAATGATGAATTCTGACAGATATATTCACTTATTGGAAACCAGAATCGTACCCCAGCTGCAAAAATCATTTCCGGATGGCAGAGGTGTGTTCCAACAAGACCTGGCACCATGCCATACGTCTCGAAAAACTACAGAATTCTTCAACAAGAAGAATATTCAGGTACTCCCCTGGCCAGGCAACTCACCCGACATCAACCCCATTGAGAACTTGTAGTCAATTTGCAAAAGAAGAATGCAAAAAATGGATTGTTCTACAAAGGAGAAGATGATTTCTGCCCTCATTTGTGTATGGTTTCGCGATGAAGAAATGAAGAATATTTGTGGGAAATTAGTGGAATCCATGCCAAATCGTCTCAGAGCTGTTATTAGGATGAAGGGAGGCCACATAGATTCCTGAGGTATGTCTTAGATCCTTTTTTTTTTTATCCCGTTTGAGTGTTTTTGCATAATTAAGTTGTTCGGATTAATTTGCACGCCACTGTATTATTGTTGAACGACGTTTTCTTCACTGTTAAGAATGGCGTATTTTCCGTTATGACGCAAACTTGATTGTTAAGTGTATTATTTTTTACTGACGACAATGTCACATTTTGAGTTATGTCACTGTATGAAGATAATTTTTGTAGCAAGAAAGACACAAGTTGTAATGTTAGTAAATAAATACCTCTAAAAATACGCACAATGTTTTTTCTTTAATTAATTTTATGTTCCTTGAATGACATATTTGAACATAGTGTGCAACTAATGCAACCGCAAACATTTTAATAATCTAATTTTAAAAACTACAATAATAAGACGTTATAATACCACTTAACAGTCCACCGGTGTGGAGTAACGGTTAGCCCGCCTGACTGTGAAACGAGCGGGCTAGGATTCAAATCCTGGTTGGGACAAGTTACCTGGTTGAGGTTTTGCCGGGGGTTTCCCTCAACTCATTAAGAGCAGATGCTGGATAACTTTCGGCGCTGGACCCTGGACTCATTTCGACGGCATAATCACCTTCATATCATTCAAACGCTATATAACTATTGTAGTTGATAAAGCGTTGTAAAATAATGCACTTAAAGGCTTAACAATAATCACCTTCACAAGCACTCATGACTTTACAAATCACTTGCACCTTGCTGAGTGCCGACTTTTACTCGGGCAAGCATACAACTTTCAAACTAAAAATACTCTTCATTGTTGGACACACATTTTTAACATTTATATGATCTCCGATTAACTTTGCAACTTCTTTATTGTTGTAACATTAATTTACCTGGCTGACTAGTTTCGCAGTGATATTCTTCATTGTTCAAAGCCCACCTGTTGTGGTGGGGTGTGTTCATGATTGTGTCGAAAAGGGTCTGTGTTTTGAAAATCAGTTGAGTGTTCGGGATGTGCTGTGGGTGTGTTTTTGCAGGTTTGTAAATTTCTTATTGTTCTATTGTGTCAAGTTTTTGGTTTTTTGGTAGGATGTGTAGTAACGTAAAGATTAATTTGTTGATCCTACAAAATTGATCTGTTATGATAACAAGGTTCTCCGTACCAAGCGCTCTAACCACAGAGCTTCGCCGATGTTCAGTCGACTACACCGGATCGAATCCCCCTCCTCTAGTGTTGTCCCTCTATGGCCTTACTCCATGTTCGAAATATATGTTGACATGTAATATTAAGTCAACTGTCATTATACAAGGAGCGCACTCTTCGCCCAACAGAGCTTATACTGTGGAATCCCGACCACCAAGTCACTCAGTTGAGTGCGCTCCTTGTGTAATAGCAATTGATTTAATATTATTACATATCAACATATATGTCGAACATGGAGTAAGGCCATAAAGGAAAAGCACTAGAGGATGGGGATTCGATCCGGTGCTGTCGATTGAACTTCGGCGTAGCTCAGCGGTTAGAGTTCTTGAAACGTAGAACCAAGGACGTGGGTTCGATCCCCGGCGCCGGAGCGAATTTTTCTCCTCCAATAACAATCGGATGTGTAGTATTTTCATGTCAATGTATGTCTTGCTGCAGTTGTGATTGGAGTTTATGATATTATGTTCTGCTTAGGCTGAATTGTTGTGTGGTTTGGTTATGGCTGTGTCATATTCCTTGGAACGTGTTTAAAATAATCTCCCAGTCTGCCCAATGTAGAAATCGTTGCATGTCGTTGCATAGTATATTAGGAGCATATATAGGTCAACAAATGTAACAGATAGGTAGAAGTATTGCCTGCGATAACATACAAGCGATTGCAAAAGGAGAGCATCCTTCATAATTATCAGGATAACGAGAACCGTATGCAGTTGGACTGGAAATGTGCACAATGAGATAAGAAGTCACTGTTGTCATTATTTCATGGAATTTTACAGCGACATTATATAATGTGAGGGGAAAGTTGATAAACTTTAGAATAAATTGTCCATGAAAAGCTACGTTATAAAAACGTTTTTTTCTTAGTTCGTGAACTAGCTGACAGCATTAAGCAAGTAAGTACATTTAATATTTAGCAAATGTAATAATTATTCAACTGATCGTATATAATTTATTTCCACTTCAAACTAGATTGTATACAATTAGTATTAGTATTTATTTAGTATTAGTATTTATTTATTTAACCTGGTAGAGATAAGGCCGTCAGGCCTTCTCTGCCCCTCTACCAGGGGATTACAAGTATAATATGAACAATAAAATTACAATTAATATTAAATTTACAATTACAATTACAATAAAAATTAAAGTACGACAAGATTACTTGATTAATGAAAGCTAGACATTTTATCATAAAAGTTAAGAACAAAAAATATTTTTGTATTTACTGAATTACAATTTAAACCTAGAATAACAAAATTCTATAGTGATGAAATTACCGGATATTAAAATATTTTGTGATAGATTAAGAGAACTATTTACAAGAAACCATGTCTGAACGAGTCTCAATTACTGACCAAGTGCCTAGTAAGTTTGCGTTTGAATTCAATTTTATTTCGACAGTCCCTGTTGCTAGCAAGTAACGAATTCCAGAGTCTTGGCAGGGCTATTGTGAAAGAGGATGAGTATGAGGAGGTGCCATGGGGTAGTATTGTTAGTATTGTTTCATGGCGAGAGCGTGTGTTCAGATTATGGTAGGAAGAAAGGTAAGTGAAGCGAGACGACAGGTACGAAGGAATAGAAGAGTTCAAGATTTCGAAGAGAAGGAGAAGTGAATGTAAATTTCTTTTCTTATCTAGTTTAAGCCAACCTATTGTTTCCAGGGATGGGGTAATATGATCATATTTACGAACATTGCTTACAAAACGTACACACAAATTATGAGCACGTTGAAGTTTCGTTTTGTTGTCGCTGGAAAGGTCAGTCAGTAAAATGTCAGCATAGTCGAAATAGGGAAATACAAGCGTCTGCACAAGGGACTTTTTTAAGCAAGAGGGAAGATGAACATTTATCCTTTTTAGCACATGGATAATAGAATATACTTTTCTGCAGGTTTCTGTGATTTGCAAGTCCCAGCTGAGATTATTATCCATGTGAATGCCAAGATTTTTTTCCGAAGAACTGAAAGGGATATGCACTGTACTTACTTTAACGGGGGAAATGTCGAGGTGCTTTACAGCGTCGGTTTGCCGTTTGTGTCCTAATATAATCGGTGTGCATATTCGAAAAGTGCACTGAAAAGCTATGCAACATAAAGTGTTGTTACCTAAAAATAGAAGTGGACTTCAATTATTGGCCCCACAATGCTTCTAGAATAAACTTACGTACAGTAGTGGCAAAAAAACCGGACCGACCCTTGTAGCTCATTTCAGAGCCTTGTTCACTCCAGAGCACGATAGACTGGTAAAGTCTGTGTGATGTATCTTGTCTCACTGTGAAAAGAGAGAGAAAGGAGATATGTCTTACTTCGTCTGTGTTGTTATGGCGATGAAGGAGTGGAGCGATGCCGTCCATCCATCCAGTGGCGGAAGGGACTAGTTGATACATTCTGTAGCGCAAAATAAAATTACAAAATATCTTTCTTCGTACTGTGTAGTTCCGTCACTGAGCTTGTCTTTCAAGAAACTGAGTTCCGGCAGCCTGTACAATAACAAGGTTTTGAAAGGAATCCTGAAAATTTACAACCCTCCTATAATCTCCACCCTCATTTGAAGGAACTTGGTTTTATTGCTACTGAGACAAGGTAAACCTTACCAGATATAACTAAAACTTTTGTGGTTCGAATCCTGCCTGGGAAGGAAACTTTTTTTTGTTCCTTATTCAAATTTATTCCCAATACTTTTCGAATGCAGCGATATTTTAGTACTTAACTTATTAATCCCAGAACATGAATTTTACCAGCAATCGAAAAGCATTGGGAATAAATTTGAATAAGGAACAAAAAAAAAGTTTCCTTTCCAGGCAGGATTCGAACCACGGAAGTCTTAGTTACCAGTCTATCGTGCTCTGGAATGAACAAGGTTCTGAAATCAACTACAAGGGTCGGTCCGGTTTTTTTGCCACTGCTGTACACATGAAAATAACTGATTCGGTATCGTCATTTCATTCCGAAATTTAAAGTGATTACGGATTGGAACTTATTTATGAAGCGTCTGGAAATTGCGTTCAAAATTTGGATTAGGTTGAGCTTCGTTGTTGGAAGCTGAGCTGTGTGACATAGGCCGCGACACACAACGGATAACTTTTTGGGGTTCCGCATGTGAGATAAAAGGCGAATGCGGCATAACGTGAGGTAATATTTACCGTATTTCGTTCTATTTCCACAGTTGTAACTCAGTAACCAAAAAACCTAAAGGGCTACGCACGCGTTTGATTTCTCAAACGATTCGTTTCGGATTAATCTACGAAATTAAAATGCAAAACTATTGCACGGGTAATTTGTTTTATATATATATATATATATATATATATATATATATATATATATATATATATATATAGCCTATATATATATATATAAATTTGGACTTCATTTCAAAATGTTGAATTGCTACCAATATGAACCCAAGACTTCTCGAAATGAGACAGACTTTTATCAGATCAAAAGAAAAATCGAAGAGGTATTGGAGAATAGTCCGTGAACGAGATCAATTTTGGAATTCTATATAGGTAGTATTAATATCGAATCCATGGTATTTGCAACAGAATTATGCATTAAGCATAATATTCAAGAGCTCTATAAAGTTTGTAATCGATATTATTATTGGATATACAGGGTGGAAGGTAAGATAGTACATTAATTGACAGGGGCTATAGAACTTATTATTTAGAATAGGTTTTGTCAAATAAAAAAGTTATAGGACTTACGGATAGTGATATAATCACAAGTGTTTCGAAAGCGCTGACGGCAATTGCAAGATGTCTCAACGCCGCGTAAGTAGTACCACCAACGAGTTAGATACTATAGAGAGGACAAAGACCTCAGAAATTTGAAGACAATTGAACATTGGTCCGCCATGTTTCGGTTACTCAAAACAAAGGGGCGTGGCTCGGATGTTGTAGGAAATGACTGTGATGAAGTTAGTATTACTGTGAATTGAGTTAAATATTAAGACTATGTTAATAAGTAAAAAGTAAAATACACACAAAACTTCACGTTTTATAACAGCTGTAGACCTATGTTTTATTAGTTTTACGAAATATAGCCCAGATATTAAATGACAAGCTATACTCGATGCAACCAAAGCAAAGCACCTAAAGACGGATGAATTTAATCGGCAGAAGAAAAATAAGTAATTTTTTGACTTCGTCACAAATTTAATTACCTTACAACTAATCTAACCTAATATGAAATCATGTAATTCAGTGCTCACCAGGTGATTTCAAGAGAGACGACGTATGTAACTAATAGGAGTAAAATATGGGAAAGGTAGTGGCGAAAATTTAAAAAAATATCCAGTAATTAAGTTATTGAGAAAAATTCATTTGAAATTGGAATTAACACAGAGAACTTTTGAACACTGCAATTATTAAAACTACAAATAACCTCTTAGCATGCAACATAATAATTAAAGAATTACACTAATAGAAAGTTACTCATGATCATAACTCACCACATTTATTGAAACGATAAGATACTTACGATTAACATTGTTATCAGAAACAACAGGAGCCACAGCTAGGTACACTTCTTTTCGCGTGATGAACACATCGTGTAGTCTAATATAGTTTGAAACAAATATTGTCGCGTCATGGAGACATCGTGTAGTCTAATATAATTTGAAACAAGCATTGATCTCACACGTGTCTCACAACTAAGCAGAGGCTTTTGCAGAATAAAACTGTTCTTACATTATTTTGAACAATAATGACAAATTGTGTGTGATGCAAGTGCTAACTTTCCTCTTTGGTAACAAAAAGAGCCCTACGCATTAATAAAAAGAAAATTGGAGTAGGCCCTATAAACACAATAAATACTAAACTCTTGATATTTCGCTTATGCTCAGTCCGTCTTATCTTATAATTCTCTGGGGCAATGGTACCTGTATTGAGAGGGTTTAATTATCCAGCAACGAATATTATGATTTACGGTACATTTCATTTAAATCCGAGGGAATGAGACATTTTTGGAAATTTTAAAGTCTAAATTATTACTTTTTAATTTATAAATCAGCTTTTTACAAAACCTATAGCGAAATGTTTAAATTAAATATTAAAGTATCTTAAAAATATAATACATGTACCAACTCGTTACAGTGTACCTTTGATAAGCACTCCTTGCGGAGGCTGGCGGTACTATAGACCTCCATGTATTTTAGGGAACGATCCATAGTACTGTTGGCCTCCGCAGGGAGCGCTTATCAGAGGTCTTTAGCCTCTCTATAGTATCTAACTCGTTGAGTACCACACACCCTATGCGGTCAGCGACTTGAAGGGGTGGGTTAAGTTCAACTACCTCTCACCATGTATCTTGCAGCAGGTAAGGGGAGAACGGCAGCAAACGAATGTACTGAGCTTCGATGCAATACTTCGCGAGCTAATCTGGGGATAAATCTTCGCACAAAAATGACCTACGTAAACTTCGTATATTGACGCAACTGTTACTTGTTTAGTTGTGTAATTTAACGTCATAAAATGTAAATTAATAACGCGAATGAACAAAATAGCTCGTGTCCGGGCGCAGTTCAACAATGACTGCAGAATTATCAACTTACAATGCCATACACTAACAATTCAAAACTAAGTATGGCGTAATAGTTTTAATGTAAGCGAGAAATACGTACAGCTATAACGAGAACTAAAGTGAAAATGAGGAAATTATGTCCAAATTAGTGAAAACACTTAGGATTGAAATTTTAGTTACAATTAATGAACTTTGTGAACAAGATGTAATCAACATTACAGTTTGTTGTTTTACGAGTCACTAATTCTGGGCGTTAATAATGAAATAAAGAGTAATAAACTCTGTAAACCACATTCCACTCACATCTTACAGGTACTATTCAAAATGTCCACCATCAGCGTGCGTGCAGCTTTCACATCTTGTAGTCCAATTATGACGAACTCTGGCCTATAGTTCTTCACTGTTCCGAATTTCTTCCGCGGCCTGGATCATGTCTCAGTACTCACGATTTGTGAACTCTGGCATCTCGTAGTTTTGAAATAAACTAAACAGTATCGCTGTACGTCCAACTGCACAGTAATGCAATGTAAACATCACAACAGCTGATCAGTTGCGAGTACTAGGCGAACTGTCTGCCGTCCGGACAGCGATGCCAGATTTTTAGACCTTCTGTACATATTTTTTATTGGGTTATTTTACGACGCTGTATCAACATCTAGGTTATTTAGCGTCTGAATGATATGAAGGTGATAATGCCGGTGATGTGGGTCCGGGGTCTGGCACCGAAAGTTACCCAGCATTTGCTCCTATTGGGTTGAGGGAAAACCCCGGAAAAACCTCAACCAGGTAACTTGCCCCGACCGGGATTCGAACCCGGGCCACCTGGTTTCGCAGCCAGACCCTTCTGTACGTGATCCGACAATCAATGTTTCCAATGTTTCTTCAATCGATTAATTCGAAATCTGTGAATTTTCTAATTAAAATACTGCTGCAACGTGAACATAATAAACGTTCTCTTCGTTGTTATACAAGAAATTAAACCGTATTTTAAACAGTATTCGTAAAATTCGCGATCGAAATGTCGGCATAAAAGTATTATTTCTTCAAAAACCTCGCAAAAACGAGCAAAATGGTATTATACTTTTTTGTTCGTTATATTTCAAGGAATTACATCCTACAATTAATGTACTACCTTACCTTCCACTCTGTACGGAATTCCATTTCGAGGGTCACATAAATATCTCTTAAGAACGTCTTCGCATTCCTTCCGGGGAAAAGAGTAAACAAATTCCCTCCCCCTCCTATCAGCATAGCAAAATTAGAGTGGACGTATTTGGAGATAGTTCGTGAACTCGACCTAAATGCGTGTTTTAAATCCTTAGTAATATTATCAACTGCAAGGTGTGGAGAATCATTTCTTTCTGTTATCATGCTATATCATACCTCCTAGCTCATTATACTAATCTCATTCCAGGAGAAAACTTTGTAGTGAATACGAACCAAGAACATTCAGAATTAGAAAGGGACTTGTATCAGGATAAATAGAAAGAAATGCAAAATATTTTTCTTAATACAATTTCTTTGTCCACTATTCTTTTGAGAAGATTAACTCCGTACGTAATTGAAATTATTGGGGATCATCAGTGTGGTTTTAGGCGTAATAGATCGACTATTGATCAGATTTTTTGTATTCGACAGATAATGGAGAAAAAATGGGAGTATAAGGGTATAGTACATCAGTTATTCATAGATTTCAAAAAGGCATATGACTCGGTGAAGAGGGAAGTATTATATGATATTCTTATTGAATTTGGTATTCCCAAGAAACCAGTTCGATTAATTAAAATGTGTCTCAGTGAAACATACAGCAGAGTCCGTATAGATCAGTTTCTATCTGATGCTTTTCCAATTCACTGCGGGCTAAAGCAGGGAGATGCACTATCACCTTTACTTTTTAACTTCGCTCTAGAATATGCCATTAGGAAAGTTCAGGATAACAGGCAGGGTTTGGAATTGAACGGGTTACATCAGCTTCTTGTCTATGCAGATGACGTGAATATGTTAGGAGAAAACACACAAACGATTAGGGAAAACACGGAAATTTTACTTGAAGCAAGTAAAGCGATCGGTTGGGAAGTAAATCCCGAAAAGACAAAGTATATGATTATGTCTCGTGACCAGAATATTGTACGAAATGGAAATATAAAAATTGGAGATTTATCCTTCGAAGTGGTGGAAAAATTCAAATATCTTGGAGCAACAGTAACAAATATAAATGACACTCGGGAGGAAATTAAACGCAGAATAAACATGGGAAATGCTTGTTATTATTCGGTTGAGAAGCTCTTATCATCCAGTCTGCTGTCCAAAAATCTGAAAGTTAGAATTTATAAAACAGTTCTATTACCGGTTGTTCTGTATGGTTGTGAAACTTGGCCTCTCACTCAGAGAGGAACATAGGTTAAGGGTTTTGAGAATAAGGTGCTTAGGAAAATATTTGGGGCTAAGCGGGATGAAGTTACAGGAGAATGGAGAAAGTTACATAACACAGAACTTCACGCATTGTATTCTTCACCTGACATAATTAGGAACTTAAAATCCAGACGTTTTAGATGGGCAGGGCATGTAGCACGTATGGGCGAATCCAGAAATGCATATAGAGTGTTAGTTGGGAGACCGGAGGGAAAAAGACCTTTAGGGAGACCGAGACGTAGATGGAAGGATAATATTAAAATGGATTTGAGGGAGGTGGGGTGTGATGGTAGAGACTGGATTAATCTTGCACAGGATAGGGACCGATGGCGGGCTTATGTGAGGGCGACAATGAGCCTTCGGGTTCCTTAAAAGCCATTTGTGAGTAAGTAAGTAATACAATTTCTAACCTGCAGTTTTCCTATTTTTATAGAACAGATACATCCTTTTGGGAAAAAAGTCACTTCTCCACATAATTACTGCCCCTTTCAATTGATTTATGTCCCATACGATTATATGCATAATTTACAACACATTAACATTTTTCTTGCAATTTTTTAAGCGAGTTTTGGAACGAATTCCGGCAACAAACCAAAAACAGTGGATTAAAATTACTGAATTACCCGTTATTTTGTATATCTGTGCTCTCGGTCTGTGACCACGCGCGGTGTCTTGTATCTGGACTTCAAATATTCCAGGGTCGCATTCTTCTTTTGATCAAGTGCACTTCATACTATTTAGGGGAACAACTCACAAAACTTCGTTGGTCTGCGCATGCATCAATCTTAAAAAGTAATGCAATATACAATTCACCTCCTTCTTCCTAACTGTCAACCAATAACGGGAGAGGACATTACTCACGTATACTTTCAATGAAGTAAAATATTTTCGCATTTTTTATACTTAATAATAACTCAAAAAGTAGTAGTCAGATTCTAATAAGAATAAGAGCATGTTGAAGAGTATTGTTACCAAATTTCTAAGATGTTTGAGTCGCTGCAATATAACAAATGTAAGACTTCTTGTTGTGATGTTTGTTTTATACTACTGTAGTGTGGGAAAAATATGTTTTTGAACTATAAAATCAGTCAACGATAACTTTTTTCCCTGAAAAGATAAGTGTGTAGTTGCAGTGTACGAAATGGTCTAAATACATTATACTTTATGTTGAAAAAAAACTCATGTTAATAGAATGAGTCTATAAGATATTATCACTTCTTAAAGGTTTATGTCTGACTGCTTGCGGTCCGTCACGTAGCGCGTACCTAAACATTATTTATCTTCAAAACCCAACGGTCCTTCAAAAATAAGCATTTATTGTTTTGATTGGTTTCATTTACTTAAGGGCCAGACAAAAAAAAAAATTAATCAGTTGTCTCCAGTCTTTTCAATTGGATTTCTGCAACAAAAATCCCACTTAACGTAAAGGAACAATTCTGTCGCCGCCTTTTCACAGGATATGAAAAAGACAAGTGAAAGAAATGTGTTGATCGCGTTAAAATAATTAAGAACAATATTTTTGTGTTGCTTATGTATTAGACAGTGAAACTGACAGAATAATTTCGTTAGAAGTATATGTGCTAGCAGTGATGCGTCAGATGACTTGTCAATCAGTAGCGACAATTGTCAGATTAGCTCCGCATCCAACTAGCAGTAATATTTAGTAACCTCCTACAGCGGAGTTTTGGCAGTTAACCTATGATTTTGTGTATTTATAACTAGTTTTTGTCCACACCTGTGGAGTAACGGCCAGCGCGTCTGGCTGTGAAACCAGGTGGCCCGGGTTCGAATCCCGGTCGGGGCAAGTTACCTGGTTGAAGTTTTTTCCGGCGTTTTCCCTCAACCCAATACGAGCAAATGCTGGGTAACTTTCGGTGTTGGACCCCGGACTCATTTCACCGGCATTATCACCTTCATATCATTCAGACGCTAAATAACCTAGATGTTGATAAAGTGTCGTAAAATAACCCAATAAAATAAAAAAAAATAACTAGTTTTGCAAGTGCTTCGTAACAATACTGTCTGAGTAATATGTGTTTATTAACTCTACTGCAAGTGTTCTACAGAAAAACGTTCTGAGTGTTTCGTAAGTATAGGCGAATTTTTTAAATGAAAAATACGTTAAATATAAAGCAGTGAGTCCCATATTATTTCGCTTATTAACCACAAATAATTTTATAACAAGAATCATATGATAAATTAAGTTACATTATAAAAAAGTATTACAAAAAATGGGAACTTAGAATTTTGTTTAAGGTGAAAGTTTCCTTTCAACAATCCTTACATGTTTGTTTTCCGGAATGTTTACAACATTGTTATAGACAGTGGTTGAAGGACGTGTGCCGCACCATCCTAAATATCCGTGGATGAATCTTGTGTGGTGTAGTTTGTCATCAAGTGGCGTGACGATGTGAGTTATTCGAGGAAACAGTAGATCAGTGGATGCAACATCCCACGTCTGAACACGCTGAAACAAAATTCACATTTTTGGCAGAACTTAACTTTTACTGTTATGTATCTGTCCATCTTAAAAATTTTGCCCTATTTCTTACATTTCAGCTTCCTTTATATAAATAATATGATTTAAATCCCATTTACACGCAAGTTCGTTGTTGTTTAGTCAACTGTCCGAATACATATTTGAACCTCATAAGTGACACCAATAAGGTACCACTCATAAGGCAACTAAACAAGGGGAAAATAGGGTAGAGTGGCCAGATTATTTCCCCCTACATTGCATACATTGCTGACTAGTAATGCTGGAGATAAATTACACAAACGTAGACATTCACGTTATTCTTATCTCCGAATCTTGGTTACATCCTAATCTTCCTTCCACTCTCGTAAACCTTCCTGGCTATACGCTTTGCCGTAATGACAGAGAGGGCAAGAGAGGCGGAGGGGTGGCTGGTTATATTAGATCCGATTTGCGACCTAAAATTATTCATCATTCTCCAAGCCAGTACTCTGCCAAGCCCGAGTTCATGTTCATTGAGATTTGTACCTTATTTACAAAATGTCTAGTGTGTGTCGTATATAAACCCCCACATATATATGACGTAGATGATTTCGAAACCTCCTTACTAAACGTAACGCCCAATATGAGAACGTTATAATCATGGGTGACTTCAATTCAAACTTACTTGACTCACATTCTAGTACGACTAAAAGACTTCAATCATTCTTTCAGTGCCTTGATATGGTAATCCTACCCCTAGCTCCCACACATCATACGGAAGGTACAGACACATTACTGGACTTGATAATTACTAACAATGTTGACAAAATACTGACGCATGGACAGTTGCCTGCACCAGGACTATCAGGGCATGATATCATTTATCTATCATTTAATCTGCAGTGTCCTAAATCGGCTCCCAGAGTAATTACTTACAGGGATATTAAAAGAATAGATAACATTGCACTGAAAGAAGACGCTGCACAACTTCCATGGCACATGATCTGGACATTACGAACTGTAGACGAGAAAGTAGACTTATTCAATACGTTAATACTTCAACTTTATGACAAACACGCACCATTAAAGACCAAACGTACCAGAAAGACCCCAGCCCCTTGGATGACGACTGAAATACGTAGCCTGATGTCTGAACGTGACTTAGCTTATAGAAAATACACCCGCAACAAAAACGACGAATATTTTAACTCCTATAAACACCTAAGAAATAGAACGACGCAACTAATAAGAAACGCTAAACTCAAATACTCCTACAAACTTATAGAACCCAACACAACCCCTACCGAATTATGGAAAAATCTGAAGGTTATTGGACTTGGAAGGGCTAGTGAACAAGCAGACATTCCCATCCCACTTGACCGCTTGAACGAACACTTTGTTAAGGACCCGACCTTAAACGACGCAACGAAACAAGACACAGTTTTACCTGACTCAGTTCCCCCAACTCGAGACAAATTCTATTTTACCGACGACACTCCCATTGACGTAATGAAAGCCATCCGACGCATCAAGACGAAAGCCCAAGGGCCGGAAAACATTAGCATAATACTTATACAGAAAATACAAGAGATAGTAATACCTACGATTGCACATATATTCAATAGTTCCTTAATCACTTCAACTTTCCCTAAAATGTGGAAGCAAGCTTTCGTTCTTCCTCTTCCAAAAGTCAAAGTTCCCAACGACCCGAACGACTATAGACCAATAAGTATCATGCCAGCCATTTCAAAAATACTGGAAAGAATCGTACACAGACAAATTACGAACTAAATGAACGAACACAAACTATTCGACAAGTATCAGTCAGGTTTCAGAGCTGGACACAACACAAGCACTGCTCTACTTAAAGTGACCGAAGACATTCGTGAAGCAATCGACTCTAATAAAGTAACAATACTAACACTTCTTGACCTTAGCAAAGCTTTCAACTCTGTAAATTTTGACCTGCTCACCCATAAACTGAGAAATATGTACTTGTCAGAGACTGCTGTGAGTTGGTTCGAATCCTACTTACGGGAAAGACAACAATGTGTTGTATCCGGGAATCGAAGTTTCTCCTAGCTTGACATAACATCAGGTATACCACAGGGGTCGGTACTCGGACTATTGTTGTTCACAATATATGTCAATGATATTACATCTCTTGTAAGGCATTGTAACTATCACTTGTATGCTGACAACCTTCAATGCTACATCTCTTCCCGCTTAGACCGAGTAAATGACGCTATAGATAAATTGAACGAAGACATTGACTCGATTGTGACATGGACAAAGAAACTGCATCTTAAAATCAATCCTGGAAAGACACAAGCAATCATATTAGGACACAAACGGCAAACCGACGCTGTAAAACACCTCGACATTTCCCCCGTTAAATTAAGTATAGTGCATATCCCTTTCAGTTCTTCAGTAAAAAATCTTGGCATTCACATGGATAATAATCTCAACTGGGACATTCAAATCACAGAAACCTACAGAAAAGTATATTCTCTTATCCATGTGCTAAAAAGGATAAATGTTCATCTCCCCTCTTGCTTAAAAAAGTCCCTTGTGCAGATACTTGTATTTCCCTATTTCGATTATGCGGACATTTTCCTGACTGACCTCTCCAGCGACAACAAAATGAAACTTCAACGTGCTCATAATTTGTGTGTACGTTTTGTAAGCAATGTTAGTTAATATGATCATATTACCCCATCACTGGAAGCAATAGGTTGGCTTAAAATAGATAAGAAAATAAATTTACATTCACTACTCTTTCTCTTCGAAATCTTGAACTCTTCTATTCCTTCGTACCTGTCGTCTCGCTTCACTTATCTTTCTTCCCACCACAAACTGAACACACGCTCTCGTCATGAAACAATACTAACAATACCATCCCATCGCACCTCCTCATACTCATCTTCTTTCACAATAGCCCTGCCAAGGCTCTAGAATTCGCTACCTGCTAGCATCAGGGACTGTCGAAATAAAATTGAATTCAAACGCAAACTTACTAGGCACTTGGTCAGTAATTGATTTCTTGTAAATAGTTTCCTTAATCTATCACAAAATATTTCAATATCCAGTAATTTAATCGCTATACAATTTTGTTATTCTAGATTTAATTTGTAATTCAGTAAATATAAAATATTCTTTGTTTCTCTATGATAAATTATCTAGCTTTAATTATTCAGGTAATCTTTTCGTACTTTGATTTTATTGTAATTGTAATTGTAAATTTAATACTAATTGTAATGTTATTTGTAATTGTAATTATAAATTTAATACTAATTGTAATTTTATTGTTCATATTAAAGTTGGAATCTCCTGATAGAGGGGCAGAGAAGGCCTGACGGCCTTATCTCTACCAAGTTAAATAAATAAATACTAAATACATACCGTATTAAGAATTTGTGGATTTATGATATAAGGTTATTTCTTAAAATCTGTTTTAATGTAAGTTACTTCAGAACTATACACAAGTTATCGAAATATTTAAGTTGCTTGATCAAGATCGTACATTTACACCATTTTTTTGTACGTCTATATTTCAAGGAGTACCTGCAATACAATCTAGAGATGGAAACGATATATCGGTTTTTACGAAATACCGATATTTTCGTTTCGATATACTGATATCGAAATTTTGATTCAATATATCGTATAATATATGCATATGCATAAGGGTGTAATTATTTGACTTATTTGAACTGTTGTATCAGTGAAGCGAGGTGAGTCAGTGAAGTTATGGTTTTACAGTGCAGTGAACAGTTCCGATCAGTGATAATTTATAGCGTCAATGAAATGTGTTCTATAGTGCCAGTGAAATGTGTTACAGAGTGTCAGTGAAATGTGTGCTAAAGTGTCAGTGAAATGCGTCATAGTGCCACTACAGGGAATGAGATGAGAGTAAAGTGAAAGACTATTGAAACTTATGTAGGGCCTATACATAATTATGTAGGTTGTATTGTAAAATTAGGTATTTTATTTATGTTTTATTATTATTGTGTTAAATTGTATTGTGTATTCTTATTGTATTGTGTATAAAATTGTATATGTGTTGTAAAATTGTATTGTGTATTGTAAATTTTATTGTGTATTGCTTACCATTTTATTGTGTATTGTTAATATTGTATATACCACTGCCACCGGGTGCTTGCCCACTTGCAGTGTAAATAAATAAATAAATAAATACATACATACATACATACATACATACATACATACATACATACATACATACATACATACATACATACATACATACATACATACATACATACATACATACATACATACATACATACATATCAGTTTTCTCATAAATTTATCGGGTTTTTTTTTGTATTTGTTTTCGTGCAATTATTATAAACAATGAACTCCACATTAGTTAACTGAGATAATTCCCTGAGAGATGGCGTTAATGAAAATGAGCAGTTACATAATAATTACACATAATAATAACTGCACAAGGTTGCACAATTATTGTGCAACCTTGAAATATCCAATCCAATCAATGCCTTTCTCTGATTGGCTGGATTGGAATTCGAATTCAAACTGTTTAATATGCAGTACCAAATTCAAAATGCAACGTATGCGAACATGAGACAGACGGGAGGTTTATCTACTACTGTTTTCGTATTAATGTTCTCCTAGGCAGGAGCAACTGCCATTTTGAAAAGGAACCTGACTTCAAAACTTTTATTTCTATCTTTTGAAATGGAAAGAGAAACAAGGACACAATACTGGTTTGAGATTTGTTTACGGATAGGATTTCTATGCACAATCTAGTACTGACATATATATTTTAGTACATACAAATTCTATCCCTATCACAGAGTTGCTTGATCTCCGGGCGCCGCGCGGAGTGCCCGGTTTTATGAATCCATCTCCGAACCTTTGCCCGGGGAAATTGCGTTTGAAATGTTAATAATTAGCAACGTTGTAGTAAAAATTCACTGTCTATAAAATAACTTTAACATGAACTTTTGCCATTAATAAAGATTCAGGCTTACAATGATGATTCAAGCATATAACTTCAAAAATGAGCGTCAGTGGCAGTGTTGAAGTTCAGCGCGCTTCGCCAATCGACACTAGTCTCTCACACTATGCCAACAATCACCAACAATGAAAGATGACGTAAATATAAAATTAAAACAGATAATTTTGATATGGCGATAATATATTTCAGAATTAAGACCATTTTAAATTAACTTTTGTTGTTAATAAAGTTTACGAAATCTAAATGCGTGACAAACGAACAATTTCAAATTTAAAGCTCAATATTCATTTTCTTGTTCCTTCACAAGTCAGTTCTTACAACTTAGTGCAGTCCAGTCTGTTATGCGATGTGCTGGATTTTGTGAGAGTGAATTTGCTCAATAGGACTATTTTCAGATTTTGCGTCATATTCCAGTTCGATGATTGTCCCTTCAATTAGCTGTTGAACGTCTTGTTAAAATGTGGCGCGCTTTGAAAATGTAGGCCTTTATTTGGCAAAAAGTGATTGGAAATTTGTATGTTCCCAAGAAGATGAAGTAAATGAACATTCATTGTCAGTGGCAGAACGTTTTCTGTATTTTGTTACTTCTACACTTCCAATTTTCTGTTCGAGAAAGTTACGGCCCCTCATATGTTAATAACAATGCGACATGTGCTAGCAATTCCAGTAAGTAACGCGCATGTGCAAAGGGTGTTAGTGTCAAGAATGGTTTGTGGACAGATGACAGGAACAGACTGTCAACAGAACTAGTGAAAGTGGAAATTTGTATTAAAATGAACTTGAGTGGAAGCTGTCAGGAATTCTACAAAATAGCCTTGGAAAATAAGAGACGTCTGGAATCTGCAAGGAGCTCCAAGAAATACAAATTTTAAGGTAGGCCTACGTCTATCTTAATAGACTAAAGATTTGATAATTGCTGAATTTTTAACAATTTTATAACTTCTTTATGTGAGACTCTGAAAAAATTATTGAATATGCATATAAGAGAGCATATTTTTCTGTGCCATTCCTAAAAATTTCATCATGATTGAATTTTATTTGACTGAGAAATAAATTGCTAAAGTCTGCAAAACTGGCATTAAAATTAAGGAACTTGATGAAAACGTAATTTTTTTCTGGATTTCAAATATTAATTTATCCGTCAAATCAAATTCGACATTCTTGAATTTTTAACCGATCCTTTAACTTGCAATACAAAATAAAATCTTATAGGCCTAATAAATTAATTATAATAATGATAATAATAATAATAATAATAATAATAATAATAATAATAATAATAATACGCCCAATAATAGTAATAATACGCCTAACAATTAATTTTATAGACTTCGTAAATCTCCGGGTTTTGCGTTAGTTCAACCTGGCAACCCTACCCTATCATCATCATCATCATCATCATCATCGATGTTTGGAATGTTGAAGTGTATCAATAATTTGCAATGGGAACTTACTATAGAAGGATTGTATTAAATAAATTGTGAAGTTTGTTAAAATTTGTAATATTCTAAGTACTGTTTACATACATTTAAAGATGAATACAAGAACTGTTTACTTATATTTAAAAATGATTACGTTCTTATCTAGAAAAGAGCATTATATTTGTGTCCTGGATTGAATCCTGTATAAAATTAGAATAATTGAATCGTGGATTGGAATAAACTGATGGGAATCCTAAAGAAAATTCGCGTTGATTGGAAAGAGAGAAGGCTTTTCAGTAACCTACAAATGAAACAACGAGTCAAAGGAGAAGAAATTTAATGTTAGAAGCGGTTACAGGACATAAAGTCCAGGATGCCCATACGTCAAAATGTCCATGATGAAAATGTCCATGTTAAATCGTCTAGAGTCAAAATGTCCATAGTTCTATAATGTCCACTTCACGCTGATGTCCAGAGTCAAAATTTTCATAGTAGTATAATGTCCACTTCACGCTGATGTCCAGAGTCAAAATGTCCATAGTTCTATAATGTCCACTTCACGCTGATGTCCAGAGTCAAAATATTCATAGTAGTATAATGTCCACTTCACTCTGATGTCCAGAGTCATAATGTCCATAGCTCTATAATGTATACTATATCCACTGTTCATGGTAGTTATAGTAACCTATGTAAAAATTTTCAAATGCAGAACTAATCAGAATTGAGATTTTTAAAGACGGAACGAAATCCTCAGTTAGTGCGATCACAGAAGGGTAAGGCACTTCTTTCTTTCGTGGATACCTGTACATATTTTAATGTATTTTTTGCTTGATTGTGCGTATTTCATAGTTTGATAGTGCATGAATGGATCTAATAATAACCTAATAATAATAATAATAATAATAATAATAATAATAATAATAATAATAATAATAATAATAATAATCATTCACCAAAATTTATACAACTGGAGCACTTGAGCACTTTTTTTGACCAGGATAATATGCACGATAGATAAAATCCATTCGCCGATTCTTCTGGCTTGAAAATAAATCCATCACTTTTTTGTTGAAGTTATCTACCTATTTTCCAAACAAAAGTTTTCACACACGACAGCATTCCTAATGCAGTTAATATTTCCTCTTTCATTGCATTCCTAAGAAAAGTTTTAATCCTTTTCAACATGGAGAAACACCGCTCTGCTTCCGATGTTGACATTGGCATTGTTATTAACATTTTCAGAAGTTTTGACATTTCTGGGAAAACATGATGTTTTCCAAAATTAAGTTCAAAAGCGGTACTGCCCCAGAAACTTTTTAGCTCGGGTCTTGCGCAGCATACTTCCAATTGACTTTTCAGTCTATTTGCTTCCAGAAATGGACACATTTTAACAGTTTCGCTAAGATAATTGTCAGGGAATTGTCTTTCGTAGTTCTCAAATTGTTCAACTTCAAATAATTTGGTAGCTATAAGATGATCGGTAAATTGAAATCGAAATTTTATATCTACGATTATTGCTTCACAAATTTCTACTGCTTGCCTTCTTTTATCGTCAGAAGAAAGGTCAACACGTCTTCCTTTTTGTGATGTGGCATTATCTCTGTTTTCGGTCTCATTTTCAATGCCACTAATGATATCATCAATTTTATCCCGAACTAACTGTATACATTTTTAAAATTACGTATATTTTGTCGAACTTCAACGGGATCATTACTTTTCTTCTGCAGCTGATTGAAAATAATTTCTACGTGGGGCATAATTTTGTGGAAGAAAGTTAACAAAAATACAAAGTTTTCCTCATTTAACAGGAATTTGTATTCATTGGCTTGGCGTAGGGTAGAATCTAAGGTATGTCTTCACGGGCTTCGATTGTTTCCATCACTGTAATTAATTTTTTCCTGTGTTCAAACACCGTAATTAACCCCACGAGAGTGAAAATTCCACCTGAAATTCGATGACCTAGGTAATCTTCTCTGAACGATTTCATCTAAAATTTGCGTTCTTTGGGATGAATTAGAAAAAAAAAGAACAAAGTCCGGACAAATTAGAGAACAAAATACGTGCTTGTCGGTTGACACTTGCTGCTTTGGACAGTATTAGGTTTATTTGATGCGCGTAGCAGTGTATGTAATTGGCATTTTGGTATTTGTCCTTTATTAATTTTTGTACACCTTTCAATCCCCCACTCATTACAGATGCACCGCCATAACTCTGAGCTATCAGTTTATTTGGATCGTTACCGATTAATGGTTCAAGTTCTGTTAAGATACAATTTGAAATAGCAAGACCATCATGGCTTTCAGGATTTAAGAATTTCCAGAATCTTTGTACATCAACAGTGTAGCGTAATAGTAATACGAGTTGAAATTGACAGGAAATATCAGTCGTATCATCAGCAATGATGGAAACGTAGTTTACACTGTTCAGTTCTTTTGTTACCTCTTCGTGGTACACTTTTAACATGCAGTCAAGCAACTCGTTCTGGATGGTTTTAGAAGTAACCTTAAATGCTGTTGACTTGGAAAAGTGTTCTTTTAAGTCTTTATCCAACTCGGAACACACCCTTATTTTCCGAGTCCTCACTGTGAGTTCTCTTCTTGGATCATACTATAATTATACGTCTGTTCCCTGACAACAAATTGATGTACAGCGCATCGAAATTCTTCCTTCCCATTAAGCCTACTGTACAAGCTGACCATCACGTTTCACCCTGTTCGATCTATTCTTTCGAAAGTCTGCTTTACATACAAGAAACGGGTGAAATGGGGGCATGTTAAAACTTAAATGAGATTCTTCGAATCTTAATTTCATAGGCATGAATTTTCGAGTAAAACTGTATGCCAGGCTTCAAGCTAACTTTACAGTTAACATCCGAAAAGACCTAAGATTCTTTCGCTCATGTTGAAAAAAGAATTGTACCTTCAAATTTACACTTCGTTACTTCTTAGGAGTGAAGTTAAGAGTTAAGAAATTGCTGGTACGTAACAGGAGAAAATTTCATTAATATAATGTATTCTGTTGAATTCAAAGTCTACGGAATGAAATTCAGTCTTTAATCACGTATTTAACAAAATAAAATCTTTCAATCAAAATTTAGATCTGATTCCCCTGTTTGAACTTCAAGTAAGAATGTATAAATTCCATTCTACTAAATTAGAAAATATAGATTTGTAATGGAACATAAACTCCCATTATTAAATTTGTCTACACGTATCCTACATAAAAGGACGAACAACGCGATTGCGGAATCTGTTGTAACTTATCTTGCAGTAACAATAACTGAGTAACGAATGGAAACGGAATAAAATTTTCACGCATTAGAATTATCGTGTAAAATTGTCCGACTTATCGAATACATTGCCGTACAATGGACTACTTCTTGTGGGACCATTTCAAAGCCCTCGTTTATAACACACCGATAGAATAAAATTGTTTGTGACACCGTCAGGAACATACCGGAAATCTTCGAACGCGTTCGACAGTCGATGGTGCGAAGTTGTAATATCTTACCTGTACTGAGGCGGGTGGAAAATTTCTGTGACGAGTAAAGCTAGTGGTATCTGAATACTGATATGCTTCAAGTGAATATTCTTTGCACGGTATGTATTAATTAAAAGTTCACAATAAAATAATGAATGTTTTGTGTTGTTATTCTACAATGTCACTTATACTGGTTAGCACTCACATCAAGTTCTATATCAGGGCTGGGCACAAGAGCGAATTCTAATCTCTCGCGGGAAGCCATGTGATTTCTCTTTAACTCCTTTCTTCCCCTCCGAACACCGCGCACCGTTGATGCCATAACGGATGAATATTAAGTGTCCCCGTTTAGAGTTTGGAATCGCTCCCGGTGCCCAGCCCTGTTCTATATCTACCAGAAGAAACGTTTCCGGATAGCCTACGGGTTTCTATTTGAAAGTTGCTCATAATGATCTCCTCTATCATCTGTAAAATATTGTAACAAAGTTACAGTATCACTCTGTTTAGCTATATGTAGAAGTATACAGACACATCATTTTATTTTTACTAACATTTTTAATATTAACCTGGCTATACCTTTAGAGAACCGGAAACACCGTTTGCTATCCCTTTCCACGACTGGAGTTCGATGATACTGGTGTAGAACACAAACAAATCACTCTACTAGGTATAGGAGGGAAGAAAAGTAGTTCATCCATTTACGGAAACTAGGAAATATCGCAATTTTGAGTTTGATAATTTTCATTAGGTTTTTGTTTAATCAAAATACAATACAGTATTAACAATGAATGTTCTTACTCACTGAGCTTTCCATGCGGACGTATTCATTATGCAGTGTATATACTGTCTACAGCACATTAGCGTACAATATAGAGAATGAAGTTAAATTGAAAAATAATCACAATATGTATATTTAAACACATTTTTGAAAATGGTGGCCGTTCATTTCGATACAGGCTTCAGTTTTAATGTGCATATTATCGCACTATAGACTATTGTACGTAATTCCAATTACCAGGTTCGTACTTCGTATCAATAACTCATGTTCAAATAATTCTGTACTTACTCTATAAAAGAGTACCTTACGTACTGTAAATTCAATCTTCACTCCTGCCCGACCCGCACAGATAAAATTACTCAGACATGCTATCTACTGTCTGTCCAAGTGGTTATGCCGCAGGATCGTAGAAAGAGGGGAAATCACGTGACAGTTAATTACTTAACGAGGCCCTTTTATTTAAGTCATTTTAAACAGCTGTATAATATTACGTAGACGTCCAATTCCTAACAGAAATTAATGTTTTCAGAAAAGAGCTAAGCTTTTACAGAGGGGGAGCAGAAGCAGGTGGGGGAAATCGGGATGCGACGTAGGTAAACGGACAGTACCTGTGCGAAAATATGATTCAATATTGAAAGCTCTTTCGTCACTGGAAAACGCGAACATATTTCTGGAACGTACTATACTCACTAACTCAGTTCTGTTTACTATATGCGGCCTTGATTCTGTGTGGAGGACGGTTGAACTTCATTAGTAGAAGGGGTGGGAGTGAAGTACATTAAAAAACTCAGGTACAATAAAAATTGAAGTAAAAATAAAATGATGTCCCTGCACAAACCATATTTAATAAATAACTGTTCACTACAAATATTTTTCTCTTGGCCAGGTATAATTTTGGTGCCCCATTCCTTTACTGTGTACCATGGCGTCGTTTCTACTTGTGTTTGCGCTTTGTCTCGTCGTTCAATCGGCCGTGGCCGAAGACTGCAAGACTGGAAGATCTGTAGTCGAAGACATCGATATAAGTAAGGTAAGACATTTTGTATCGTTTTAAAGTGAAAGCTCTCTGGGAGAGCGTTGTTGACACCGCTTTGAACTGAAATTTCTGAATTTAATAACTTTATTATTAATGAATATTTCAATTTTTTTCTGAGTGTTTTTTTATTACTAAGATGTAAATTGCGACGTTTTGTTCAGTGATCTCAGGATTGATTCCGCTCAGAAACTACAGCGTGTTCATAACGCGTGCGTCCGCTTCATTTGTAATGTTCGATACTATGATCATATCTCACCTTCTTTCAAGAAGTTATCATGGCTTAGGTTACATGAGAGGAGAAATCTGCACTCACTTTCTCTCTTATATCGAATTATGCACTCTTCATCCCCCTATTATTTATTCGCTCGATTTCATACTCTCTCTCGCTATCATAATATTAATACTCGATCACAACGCGATAACACGCTAGAAATTCCACTTCACGCATCGTCTCTGTATTCCTCATCCTTCACTGTTGCTACCTCTCGTCACTGGAACTCTCTGCCGCCTGAAGTCAAGGGCTGCCGAACATTGAATTCTTTCAAATCCAAGTTAGAAAATTATCTTATGACGAGTTGCCAAACTAACTTACTATTATGACAAGTGTTGTATTGCATGTTTCCACGTTTTCACAATTTTTTTTATGTTCTAATGATATTCAACTTATTTTATATTTTTGTTTTCATATTTTCCGATAATGTTATATCTCTAATGTGATAAGTTGAGCTATATATAATCTTAATTTTCCTTATTGTGTGTACTTAGAAATATTGTATTCACTGTATACTTTGTACTGCACTATTTAATTACTAATATTACTATTATTATTATTATTATTATTATCATCATAATTATTACTATTCTTATTTTATTATTATTATTATTATTATTATTATTATTATTATTATTATTATGAATAATTGTCTTTTTTGTATGCCTCATTTATTTTGACCTGCTGTTCACATATTATTATGCTTTTTTCTTTCTTTCTGTATGTTATATATTATGTCCGATTTCTTCTTATTTGTTGTTTATTTTTTATTATTATTATTATCTTATTCAATTTTGTGTGTAAAATTGTAGTGTAATTTGTAAATTTGTAGTGTTTTTGTAACGCAGTCTTTACTCCTGTTTGAGTGTTAGAGAAGGCCGTATGGCCTTAACTCTGCCAGGTTAAATAAATCATTATTATTATTATTATTATTATTATTAAATCTACGTGTGTCCCGCGCCGTGGCGTCGTAGTCTGAGGCATCCTGCCTAGGACTCGTGTTACGGAATGCACACTGGTTCGATCCTCATAGGGGGAAGAAATTTTCTCATGAAATTTCGGCCAGTGTATGATCGGTGCCCACCCAGCATCGTGATGCACTTGGGGAGCTACGATAGGTAACGAAATCCGGTTGCGAAAGCCAGCTATAATGGCTGTGGGGATCATCGTGCTAACCACAACGACATCTCCATTTTGGTTGCATGATCATTCACCTCTGCTTCGGCATATGGACGTGAGATCAGCATCTCCGGCTGGATGGTCTGGACCCTTCAAGGGCTTGGCGCCACGGATTATTATTATTATTATTATTATTATTATTATTATTATTATAAATGCACATGTTAACTAGTGTAAAACAGACCAAAATGCCTGGCTGTTCATACAGCACTCATAAGAGTCCCAATAAAGTGTTTATTCGGCTCTGTGGACATTCGTATTTCATCAATTGTATTAGGAAATCAAAAGAAGGAACGATTACATTTTGATTACCATCACGAAATTAATTAAGCGAATTTCCGAGCATAGGATGCATATAGAGGTGACGTAGACTGTCGGAAGAGAGTTCCTCTTTGTAGGAAAATGTGTGATGAAATTATTGGGGATCTTCGTTGTGGTTTTAGGCGTAATAGATCAACTATTGACCAGATATTTTGTATTCGACAGATAATGGAGAAAAAATGGGAGTATAAGGGTACAGTTATTATTGATTTCAAAAAGGCACATGACTCGGTTAAGAGAGAAGTTTTATATGATATTCTTATTGAATTTGGTATTCCCAAGAAACTAGTTCGATTAATTAAAACGTGTCTCAGTGAAACGTGCAGCAGAGTTCGTATAGGTCAGTTTCTGTCAGATGCGTTTCCAATTCACTGCGAGCTAAAGCAAGGAGATGCACTATCACCTTTACTTTTTAACTTTGCTCTAGAATATGCCATTAGGAAAGTCCAGGATAACAGAGAGGGTTTGGAATTGAACGGGTTACATCAGCTGCTTGTCTATGCAGATGACGTGAATATGTTAGGAGAAAATCCACAAACGATTAGAGAAAACACGGAAATTCTACTTGAAGCAAGTAAAGATATAGGGTTGGAAGTAAATCCCGAAAAGACAAAGTATATGATTATGTCTCGTGATCAGAATATTGTACGAAATGGAACTATAAAAATTGGAGATTTATCCTTCGAAGAGGTAGAAAAATTCAAATATCTTGGAGCAAGAGTAACAAATATAAATGATACTCGGGAGGAAATTAAACGTAGAATAGATATGGTATATGCCTGTTATTATTCGGTTGAGAAGCTTTTGTCATATAGTCTGCTGTCAAAAAATCTGAAAGTTATAATTTATAACACAGTTATATTACCGGTTGCTCGTTATGGCTGTGAAACTTGGACTCTCACTTTGAGAGAGGAACAGAGATTGAGGGTTTTTGAGAATAAGGTTCTTAGGAAAATATCTGTGGCTAAGAGAGATGAAGTTACAGGAGAATGGAGAAAGTTACACAACGCAAAGCTGCACGCATTGTATACTTCACCTGACATAATTAGGAACATTAAATCTAGACGTTTGAGATGGGCTGGGCAAGTAGCACGTATGGGCGAATCCAGAAATGCATATAGAGTGTTAGTTGGGAGGCCGGAGGGAAAAAGACCTTTGGGAAGGCCGAGACGTAGATGGGAAGATAATATTAAAATGGATTTGAGGGAGGTGGGATATGATGGTAGAGACTGGATTCATCTTGCTCAGGATAGGGACCAATGGCGGGCTTATATGAGGGCGGCAATGAACCTCCGGATTCCTTAAAAGCCAGTAAGTAAGTAAGTAAGTATTCGATAACTATTGCGAGTAGGATCGTGACTTTCATTCATATCGAAAGGAAATCTAATAAAGAATCATTTGTACCTCTGGTGTATTTCAATAGTGTGGACGGTTAGCGTAAATTTAATTAAAAAGCCACTGATTTCAAGCTACTGAACGTTACGAACAGAATGCAACGTCATAGCGAGAGAGGGAGTCTCGCGTAGAGAGACAGACCTGAGTTCGTTGACCTCTTACGTCTTTATTTCTAGAAGAAAGATTACTGTATTAGCGGCGATGTTGCCTGACTGCTGAAAATTCCAACTTAATTTTCTAATTTACATTGCATTTAATTACAAAACGTAATATAGGTATTCTATTCCTTTAAGTGTACCTTATCACACATTTCAATCTGCAGGGTTATTTCACCTCCACCTTATATATAGATCACTCTACGATATGTTTAAGTCTAGATTCATTCTTTCAATTATACGATTTTATTATCATCCTTCAAACAGTTAGAAATATGTTTCCTGTAGCTCACTATTATTCAGATAAATGCTTTATTAAAATTTTAACTCTAGACCAGCGGTGATCAAAACTCGAGCTGCAATGATTACATGCGACAGATGGCGTATGCAGTAAGGAGATGGAGGAAAAATAGTTGGCGTCAAACTACAACCAGTGGTGGTTCCTGTACTAAAATCGTGATCAATCCTGCTGGGGAGAGAAGGCCTGATGGCCTTATCTCTGCCAGGTTAAATAGATAGATAGATAGATAGATAGATAGATAGATAGATAGATAGATAGATAGATAGATAGATAGATAGATAGATAGATAGATAGATAGATAGATAGATAGATAGATAGATAGATGGGTGGGTGGGTGGGTGGGTGGGTGGGTGGGTGGGTGGGTGGGTGGGTGGGTGGGTGGGTGGGTGGGTGGGTGGGTGGGTGGGTGGGTGGGTGGGTGGGTGGGTGGGTGGGTGGGTGGGTGGGTGGGTGGGTGGGTGGATGGATGGATGGATGGATGGATGGATAGATAGATAGATAGATAGATAGATAGATAGATAGATAGATAGATAGATAGATAGATAGATAGATAGATAGATAGATAGATAGATAGATAGATAGATAGATAGATAGATAGATAGATAGATAGATAAAAATCTCAAGCTTTGCTGTATCAGTAATGTCACTGATGTCATCAGGAGCCAGTGAATAATATACGATTTTTCTTGCTTCTTTTTCTTAACCTTGCTCTTGAATATAATCAGGAATTTTCTCAATTCTTCTCTCGAGAAATTCGTAGTTTTTTAAAGTTAAAAGCTTCTTATGGACAAGTTATTTAAGCTATTTTAATCATTACTCTTATTAGAGCACGAGATATTTCAAACCCCATTAGGTAGCTGACTTCCTTACATTTATTTATGTCATCTTTCTCTTCCTGGCTATGATTTAAGACATGTCAGTTCCTGGCGTTTAACAGCTCGTTGGCACATAAGATTGAATCAGTTTTTCTACAATATTATTAAATGAATAGCTAATAAATAGTTACTCTCATCTAAAGATTAAAATTGAGATAAAACATAATAATTTTATCCTTCTAGTGAGAAGATCTAAAAATATCAATATTCATGCACGTATACAAAAATTATAGAAACACATACTCAGTGGTCGGTAATAATAATAATAATAATAATAATAATAATAATAATAATAATAATAATAATAATAATAATAATAATAATAATAATGACTTGTTTTAATTTTTCTCCACTAATATCAATTGTCAGTATTAGAGATATAATTCTGTAGGACAAATTAATAAATCCATAATATTCTCTCAGCTAGCAGTGCATATAACTGCGGAATCCCGGCCAAACAAGTCACTCAGCTGAGTGCGTCCCTAGTATAATGGCAGTTCACATCGGACATAAACGACAACATATATGCCTGACTTGGGGTAAGGCCACAAAGGGAAATAGTGAAGGAGAAGAATTCGATCCGGTGCTGTGGATTGAATTCGGCGTAGCTCAGTGGTCAGAGCGCTTGGTACGTAGAACCAAGGACCCGGGTTCGATCTCCGGCGCAGGGGCGAATTTTTCTCCTCTAATATGAATTGTCAATATTACAGATATTATTCTGTAGGACAAATTAATACTCCCTCTGTCCCATAATAATTGTCCTGTACGCTTTTATTTCTTGTCCCATAATAATTGTCCGATGTCCATAATTTTACACTGGCGTTTACATAGGAGCAAAATGAAACACATGAATGAGTAATACAACGTATTACTCCAGAATCAGTACAAAATTGTCACTCAATTAGCAAAAGAAAAAAAAAATTAGTCCGGGATCTGTATAAATTGGCCAATCATTGAGCCAAAAAAGAACATGAATACTACTTGTACAACTTTATGAATCCAGGATCAGTACAAATTGGCTAGTCATTGAGCCGAAAATAAATACTTCTAGGAGTGCAACTTTATTAACTCCAGGAGTAGTACAAATTGACCAAGAAGTGAAACAAAGAAAAACATTCTCCTATGAGTAAAGACGAAAAAACTGCCTGTTAGACCGGGAAGGTTGTCATTCCAACAGTTTGCCTAGAACCACAGACCTATTGCTGCAGTGCTACTATAACTTCGTCGTAAATGTTCCGAGGACACTTCAAGCGAGATGGCAGGATGTTGAGGTGGTCCAGGTGCCCCTTTTGCATATGGGGAATCTTGTTGTTGTTCCGTCATTGACTTTCATTATTTCAAAGAGATTACTCTTCAAAGTGAGGAAGACGTTGTTGAGCTTGTCGCGTGTCAGCTGAGAGAAAGCTGTTTCAATGCTGGCGATCAACTCATCAATAGTTTGTGGAGCTGACTGATGCTGGAGAGACTGAATTGCCCGGAAGTAACCCAGATCTAAAACATTCATATCCAGACTGTTTGGCGGTTGGCACACGAGTTCCAAAGTGATTCCACTGGCTGCTGCAGCGTCCATCCATGTGCGGTCATTGGGAGCGATATGCGGACGCGCATTGTCCTGCTGCACTGACACCTGAATTCTCCCTGTGCGCGGTCCAGGAGGCCATTTTGCATTTATTGCTGGGATTAATTTGGTGATGAGCATGGATCCACTTTCCAAAGATTGCCGCCCCCGTTGCCAAATGCAGCGTGCTGTTCTTTTACTGACATGAAATTTCTCTGCCGCACCTATTATGCACCTTTCTTCACTATGTCAGCCGTAGTGTTTTTCAACAAAAACTCCTATACCGCCTGCCGTTCACTGTCTGTAAGGTTCTTGCTACCCCTGTCACTCACTACCGCCAGTTGTGTTCCCAGGATGTCCATGTCTGTTCAAACGCATGTACTCACTGCAGGAGTATGCTCTACTAACGATTTCCAGCTTGCTTTGCTACATTGGTTTGTATATAGTGCCATACCTGTGAATTGAAAACCAATACCCACTTTCGGTAATTTTCTGGGTGGTGTGTGTTGCTTGTCTCAATAAGATCACGTCATTGCCCTGCATAACCTTGTACACTGATCTACAGCGCTTCTCCTCATGCGTGAACTTCTCGTTTTCCCCGTCGTCTGTAATTACTGTAATACCATTTCGGCGTACCGACAATTATTATGGGACAGAGGGAGTAAATCCATAATATATTACATTTTGTCCGACAAAACAACAAAAAAATTCTCCTTCTCATTCTTTACGAAACCACCCCTTACTGCTTGTAGAAACAGAGTTTGTAGAGCGACATAATACCGCCACTGCTTGCCTTCAGTACAGCAATGTACAGGAAACTGCTCGTACCCGTTTGAATGTCTGTGATTACGCGATGTAATCACGACACCAGCTTTGGTCACCGCTGCTCTAGCCACAAGACCAAGGTTTCAACGAAAAGTCCTCAGCCATGAATATAAATTGAGAACAGCCTTGTCTGATTGAGGTCTGTAATCTTTATACAGATGCAGAATTCTTGGAAGGTTGTGTACATCAACAATAAAGAACTGTTGGCAAAATTCTCCTGCTGGATATGCGACTGCAGCACCTCTCCCGACGGGGTGCACAAACTGCAGATCAGCATCGTTGACAACAGGTAAGAGAAAACAAAGCCTGGCAGGGGATTTGAGGACATCTATATGATTCCTTATACTTGTAACTTATAAAGGGGACTGGGATTGCTGTAAAGGTAAGCGTTCACTACATCGTATCGCACTCCTAGTACGAATCGCACGCAACGGATATTTTAAGTGCAGTGTGTTCACTGTAACGGCTCCACCTCATCGCCTCATCGGATTCCCCTGTCAGCTGTTTGAAACATGACGTCGTACGATATTGACATTACTGAAAGCAAAGGAGTTGAGGTTAGGTCTATTAATTACGTCTGTTAGCGAATAAGAATTTGTAATTGCTTCATGCGTCTTAATTGAAGAGGCAGAAACGAAAGAAATATTGGTTACATAATATATTTGCAAGAAACGACTTGATTACTGTAATGGGAACGCCTCAAATTATATAGTTCTTCGCAATTTTCTACACGCGAAATAAGTTTTCCGTCTGCGACACTGAACATGGCACAACATAATAGTAACAGTTGACCAATTAAAATTGATTTATTAAAGAAGGCCATGATCGCACGCATCGGAAAAGTTGCCCATCCGAGAAACGTGGACGGATTTACCGATAGGCGATGCGTCCGATACGATGTAGTGAACGCGGTTACATAACAATTATAGCAAAGATAGTCTTTTTCCGATCCGTGTGATTCGTCCGATGAGTGTGATACGATGTAGTGAACGCTTACCTTTAGATTTCACAGGGTGAAATACAGGAAAGAAATTAGCTATATTTCAGTCTTATAATAATACTACTACTACTACTACTACTACTACTACTACTACTACTACTACTACTACTACTACTACTACTACTAATGATAATGATGATAATAATAATGATGGTGATGATGATAATGATGATAATAATAATAATAACAATAACAATAATAATAACACTAACAATAATAACAATAGTAATACCGGTAACAATAATAATAATAATAATAATAATAATAATAATAATAATATTTTATGTATTTATTATAATGGTAATGTGCTGGTCAACAGCCATAGACCAATAATAGCCTACCACAAATGATACAATAATAACACAATATTAAAATAAATTGAAAACAATATTTACAATGTTAGTAATACAGATATTAAATTAAGTAAATTAATATTGTAATTAATTAATGGCACAAATAAATAAAACAATCTTAAACGAAGTTCCTTCTCTAGTCACGGTACTATAAGAATACTAGAAATGTTCAAGTAACTATAAATTTTACAAGAATAAATAAATCATAAGTCATTGCCAGGAAAAAATTAAGTGTATACATTGAAAGGATCGAATTCTTCTCCATGTATGTTGGCGTTTTTAATGCATCTGGAGAATGGTGAAAGAAATGTTGAATTTCTATTATAGAAAAGTTTGTGAGCTTTCGTATCATCGTCGGAATACGTAAGATAATATTCTTTAAAAAGAAGTCACGGGGTTTATCACCTTTCAGAACCTTGGAAAAGAATAGACAATCGAACTCGTGGCGTCTTGCATATAGACTTCGACAATTGCAGTAATCGCATTTTCTCTCAAAGCTATGCCCGGAATTAATGGGCACAAATCTGAATGAGCATACTTACTTACTTACTGGTTTTTAAGGAGCCCGGAGGTTCATTGCCGCCCTCACATAAGCCCGCCATTGGTCCCTATCCTGAGCAAGATTAATCCAGTCCCTACCATCATATCCCACCTCCCTCAAATCCATTTTAATATTATCTTCCCATCTACGTCTCGGCCTCCCCAAAGGTCTTTTCCCCTCTGGCCTCCCAACTAATACTCTACATGCATTTCTGGATTCGCCCATACGTGCTACATGCCCTGTCCATCTCAAACGTCTGGATTTTATGTTCCTAATTATGTCAGGTGAAGAATACAATGCGTGCAGTTCTGTGTTGTGTAACTTTCTCCATTCTCCTGTAACTTCACCCCGCTTAGCCCCAAATATTTTCCTAAGAACCTTATTCTCAAAAACCCTCAATCTCTGTTCCTCTCTCGAAGTGAGAGTCCAAGTTTCACAGCCATACAGAACAACCGGTAATATAACTGTTTTATAAATTCTAACTTTCAGATTTTTTGACAGCAGACTGGATGACAAAAGCTTCTCAACCGAATAATAACTGGCATTTCCCATATTTATTCTGCGTTTAATTTCCTCCCGAATGTCATTTACATTTGTTACTGTTGCTCCAAGATATTTGAATTTTTCCACCTCTTCGAAGGATAAATCTCCAACTTTTATAGTTCCATTTCGTACAATATTCTGGTCACGAGACATAATCATATACTTAGTCTTTTCGGGATTTACTTCCAACCCTATCTCTTTACTTGCTTCAAGTTGAATTTCCGTGTTTTCCCTAATCGTTTGTGGATTTCCTCCTAACATATTCACGTCATCCGCATAGACAAGAAGCTGATGTAACCCGTTCAATTCCAGACTCTCTCTGTTATCCTGTACTTTCCTAATGGCATATTCTAGAGCAAAGTTAAAAAGTAAAGGTGATAGTGCATCTCCCTGCTTTAGCCCGCAGTGAATTGGAAAAGCATAAGATAGAAACTGGCCTATACGGACTCTGCTGTAAGTTTCACTGAGACACATTTTAATTAATCGAACTAGTTTCTTGGGAATACCAAATTCAATAAGAATATTATATAAAACTTCTCTCTTAACCGAGTCATACGCCTTTTTGAAATCTATGAATAACTGATGTACTGTACCCTTATACTCCCATTTTTTCTCCAATATCTGTCGAATACAAAAAATCTGATCAATAGTCGATCTATTACGCCTGAAACCACACTGATGATCCACAATAATTTCATCTACGTATGGAGTTAATCTTCTCAAAAGGATATTCGACAAAATTTTGTACGACGTCAACAAATCTGAATGAGCATAAGGATATAAATGTTCTTTGTATATATTGTAATCTAGCCGAATCTGTAGTTGTAATAGAGTTCCAAACTCGAGATGCATATTCGAGTTTCGATTGCACTAATGTATAGTAGATAATTAAAGGAGAATCAGTCGTGGAAAAAGAATAAGTTATTGGCCGTATTATTGCCAACGTTCTGATTGCATGATTGAAATAGTAATATGCGTTACAAGAGCGGTATGTTGAAGTTTTCATGTTCGAGGAAAAGTTTGAAAAAGCGAAACGTAGTTGAGCTTTTTTAATTTCCGAGAATTGAAAGAAAACATACCGCTCGTGTATCGTACATTCTTTTGTGCGAAGATCATTTATTACATACCTGAAAGAGGAATTTCTAATTAGTTGCAATGAAATCTCCATCTTGGTTTCTGTTCAATGACGGCAAATTTGCAAAACCAAAATATCTTTCTTCAACATTGTTGCATTAAAATGTTTTCTGTGTTTACTATACTCCAGCAGGCCGTGATATACGTCTGTCTTTTTTTCCCCCAGTCTATAAATGCGAACTTAAAACAAACGGCTTCCTTAATGATACATGCATCACGAATACAGTAACTTTAGTGGAGTTGTAGAGTTTACTTAATTTTTGCAAATATTTAAAAACAATAATTAACAGTGCAATTTAGGTGAAATTGCAGTGGTAAGTTTCTAATTTATAATTATTACTATATTGAACGCTTCTAAAATAATATGTTAAAAGCCTAAAGCAGTAAAATCAATATGTCACTTGAGCGGTAAGAAGAGGGAAATTGTTATGTGTGTTAGGTTGGGAATACTGAATGTGGAATTTTAGACTTTCCGCGGATTGGTTTTGTGCGGAAACCAAGCAAATACGCACGATCTCGCACAAATGTAATTAACATGATTATGAAAATGCAGTTTACTGTCGGTGAATATTCCCAGATTTTTTACAAAATCAGTTCTATACATTTTGATGTACCGAAGTACATATGATATTTCCACGCAGATATTCTGCGTCATCACATGATGAAAGAGAGATGGAACGGAGAAAAATTCTCTCCGGCGCCGGGATTTGAACCCGGGTTTTCAGCTCTACGTGCTGACGCTTTATCCACTAAGCCACGCCGGATACAATCCCGACGCCGTTTAGAATCGTCTCAGATTAAGCTCCATCTCTTGGGTTCCCTCTAGTGGCCGCCCTCTGCATTACGTCATAGATGTCTATGAACGCAGGACCGAAGTCCATACATGTGTTGAGGTGCACTCAGATGAGTGACTGTTTGGCCGGGATCCGACGGTATGGGCGCCGTCTTTAAATCACAAAGTGATTTATTACGCATATCATATATATTTTGATGTACCGAAGTACATATGATATTTCCACGCAGATATTCTGCGTCATCACATGATGAAAGAGAGATGGAACGGAGAAAAATTCTCTCCGGCGCCGGGATTTGAACCCGGGTTTTCAGCTCTACGTGCTGACGCTTTATCCACTAAGCCACGCCGGATACAATCCAAGAGATGGAGCTTAATCTGAGACGATTCTAAACGGCGTCGGGATTGTATCCGGCGTGGCTTAGTGGATAAAGCGTCAGCACGTAGAGCTGAAAACCCGGGTTCAAATCCCGGCGCCGGAGAGAATTTTTCTCCGTTCCATCTCTCTTTCAAAATCAGTTCTGTTTATTAGAACAGTAATTACATAATAATTAAATTTCAGTGAAGAAGATTTCCTAGAAAAGCTTATTACATTAATTTTGGAAACGTTAATTTTCATACCATTATCCTTGTTTCTTATCTTTTAAGTTGGATTTAAATTCTTTGGATTTTTGTGTAAGGGGTTATGCAGAAAGCCTTTTTTACGCAACAGAAATCACCACACCTGCAAATGAATTGTCAGGATTGCTTGAGCGCATTCTTGGGTCTTTGTGAAGACAGATGCATTCAAGTGCATGGTCAGGATTTTGAACACCTGCTGTAAAATTCTTCAGTTAACATGTTCATACCCTACCACAGTCTACTTTATACAGTCGCGAAGATCAATATGTAGTAAAAATGCAAACATGGGTAGATGCCCACCACTAGGATCGCTACTATCGCCTCATCATCACAGATCTCTCCTAGCAGACGACAAAATATGTTACACTTTCGTTGTCGGGTTCTATTGGAAAAATTAACACCTTCCTTCCATTATTGAAATATTAAATGGATAAAGTTCATTTATTATTTTAATGAAGTATATTAAATTCCGCCATAAACTCGAAGATACCTGCAAGAAATAGGTTAATATTATTTTTGTTTGTGCAAAACGAACTGAAATTTACTATAATCGCTTCACTCATTCAAGATTATAGCGATAATGAACTATGAATCCAATAAATATTAATTTGCATTTCCCTTTACAACAATATAATAACAATAATAATGGAAATATGAATTAATGGGGTAACTTACGTGTAAGTTTACCGGTACTTGTAGTGTAGGCTTACGTAGTTAACAAAGTGGGATGAGGTTAAGCAATAATAATCACACCAGAATTGGAAATAAAACGTGATCAATGAATTTTATTGTAACAGACTTACTTTTTCTACGTCTCTAGTAAAGTAACAAATAAAAATAGCAACAAAATTAACAGCTATAATTAAAAACATATCCTTTGAAAAAAAAGTAGGCCTAAGTTGTCTGAAAATGTACAATTATTCAAGGAATCAGCTGATACAGACGTAGAATTAATGCAAAGCTTTTGTTTCTCAGCTGCAGGTAATAACAGAACAGGTTTATTTGAAACATCAAATAAAGTTCGAACTGCATTCCAGATTAATTTATTTTTGTTTTCATTCATAAATTGCGTGTTTTCGAAATGAAGAGAGCAAAACTTTATATTATTATAAAGATATGCTTCATTCTTTGTCATTAGATCTTCCCCTGCTGTTTATTAACCACTTTTTGCATCTAGAAGTAAAATAAGAAATAGATGTTAGGATTTTTCTTCACAAGCATCAATGCGAAATACGCAACGACCTAGCACTCGATGGAAATACGACACAGTCGACTCTAAATCCAAAGTCGACAGTGGACAGTCTATTGTTTCTAGTTGCTAACCGCTTGGAGCGCTTTATCGCGAGATTTGCAAAAAATCACCTCAAGCTTCGCGACTGTATATAGTAGACTGTGACCGTACTGTACTTTGTTTATTCATAAACTTACTGTTGCTCAAACAATAATATTTCTTTTGTGTATGTTTAATCATATTTGAAGCAAAAATAATGAATTTTACTGTCTCGTGACTGATAAATTAAATAAAATTGTCACTGATTTTGTTGTAGTTAGTACTTAGTATTCAGCGGGCCCTAACCAGCACAAAATTGCATTATCTCGTATACGGTTAACTTGCGGACCATGTTTACTGGAACTTTTTTTCTTCTTTTCGTCTTTACTTTTCATCTCTAAATTTTTTACTATCACTTTTGAAAAACCCAGTATAAAATGAGACAAATTGACAAGGAAAATCTGGACTGTCGTGTGCATAACAGATGATCGAGCGAAGTATAAAGCATTTTTATTTATTTTGCAACTCAAGGGTAAATAAAACAAATTAAATATTGTTTGTGACCAAAGTTGTGAATATTTTAACATAATAAATTTAGACACTTCTAGACTATACTGGGAAATGGGTTTTCTTATAATAAAAATGGTTTTTTCTTTTTCACTTTCACAGATGTTATCTTTCTTAAAGGGAGAGGATGGTATTTTTTTTAACTTTTTTCCTATTTGGTGTAAAATATTAATTTGTTGTATGTAGAGAGCTCATAGCTGTGGCAACTCAACCAAATAAAAGTATTAAAAAAGAAAATTATTTGGGGCCCAAATTTGAAAAAAAATATATACCCAATGCAGGATTGTTCTAAAACCGATATATCTAAACCGTTTTTAAAGACAGATTAAAACAATTTTTTGCAATGTATTTGCAAAAGCATGTTCTACAAACTTTCTGTAACAGAATTTTGATATTAGTTCCTGCATTTGTAAAATAAACAATTAAAATGTAATAACAATTTTCTGATTTCCTTTCTTGCAAACAAACGGACGTATTTTTAAAATGAAATTAATTAACAAAATTCTGTTACAGAGAAAAGTTTCCTAATAGTCTAAAGAATGTGTGTTCTAAATTTCATGCATGTGTCTTTAAATTCAGAAATTATATCTATTTTTGTCTGGCAATGTAGCAAAAAAATGAAGTTACTGGAAACCTATAAAAGCGGGCGTGTGATTTAAAAATCAATAGCGCAGGAAGTTTAAAAATGACGTTTCAACATCCGATAAGGGCACAAATATCCACAAAATGTTATGCAATGCATTCCACACGTATCAAAGGGTATTTTAAAGAAAAACAATTTTGTTTTGAAAATTTAATTTACCAGAAACAACAATGAAAGTGGGCGAATGATTTAAAAATCCATAACGCAGGAATTTTAAAAATGGCGACTCAACATCCGATAAGGGCACAAATATCCACAAAATGTTATGCTATGCATTCCACATATATCACACAGTATTTTAAAGAATTTCGTTTTTTTTTTTTGTAATTTACTCATTTTTCACCAAAAAATACCATCCTCTCCCCTTAAATCCACTAATTCTTTCAATGCGTATGTCAAACCAATAACGTAAATAAAGAAAATACAGCTATAAGTCAATATCTGACAACTGGTAACTTCTCATATCTTCGCACACACACAATGTGGACTCATTTGGGTATAGGAATGGACTCGTTAACATTGTTGTTTATGGGATATGACAAACATTTCCATGATAACGTCAGTGTAATTTCTGTTGCACAAAATCTTTTCATTTTTCTATTAGTAAAGGGCGACTATAGAATTAATTATAGGTAAAAAGTTTGTAAACAAGAAGAATGTGGATTATTTTATATGTTGTCCTTATTGCAGTGCAGAAAAGAACATCACCACTGAAGGAACCTACGAGAAGTGGAACGGCCACTTCCTGAATTGCACTCTTCCTGACAATGGTGAGTGCCAATAAATTCAGTCACGTCGTGTCGTTCCGGCGATACTCGTATGTTAGTTAAGTGTTGTAGCGACGCTCCTCCGCCTAGTTCAGGGCTCGGCATGTTACGTGATTCTGGGAAATGAGCGCTGTTTACTTTAAAGAGCAGTTCTCCCGAGCACTGTGACGCATCCACGTCACTCACTGTCAGTGCAGTGGTTCACTTCGCAGTGGGATGGCTAACTTTGGAGATGCACCCGCCTGAGAAGCTGCATGTCAGACGAAAACCTGAATTATATTTTGAGACTGAACATGGCTAATTCATTTGTTCCAAACATGAACAGTTTCTGCAAGTGATACGACCTCGTAAGTCTCGGAAAACAACCATAAGTTATAGTTATTTTGGTTATTGAGTTTCAAGTAGTTTTGTTTCAGTAGAAAATAGTTATTGATTTCAGATTGACAGAAGTACGATTTTGTTACAATAGTTTCTTCATGCAAAGAAGTGTAACAGAGTGTTTATTATTATTAAGGACCGGATTTTTATGTAATTACATATTATATTCCTTTCAACCTAACCGTATATAAATAACAAATCTTTGCGAATCTTGTATTTACCATTAATATATTAAAATTTCATATTACATATTTTTACATATTTACCCCATATTACGGCTTGATATTACATGAATCTACATATTTAGGGGTTCTATTCATTTTACTTCTCTAAAAGGAAAAAAAAAACTTCTCCTGTGGAATTTTACAATTTGAAATACACAGATTTAAAAAGCCTTTTTACCTACCCAAGAAAGGATATATTTCGGGACGAAACATAAACGTCCTTAGTTCCAGAAAGTAATAGAGGCACTCATCCCAATCCGCCCACTGTAAATATGAGTGAACAAAAGGCAACCTTTCTCATACAACTACCTTGTATTGTAAAAATAACTCAGAAAATAGCGTTGCCTTCATGCGGTGGAGTGGGACGAGGACGACATGATTTGTCTCGAACTATAATTGTTCTGCACACGTCTTAACAAGCCGTTCCCATGCAATTTGCAACCTTACCCACCCTCTTCCTAATCCTTCCAGGGAAAACCCGTGTCAATTCTGGCATGAGCCGCAATAAAGTAGCCGACTTTTGAAAAGAAGCTGAAGTAAAGGAACAAACTGGAAAGATGTTGAAAGATTAAAATAAATAGCTTTTCAGGTTAATGCTTGACCTCTTTACTTTAAATTTAGTAGATCTATACGGAAATGGGATTTTCTGATCAATCAGAAAATATGGTTCTCGGCTGGAATAATCCTGCTTTTTTTTTTAATGAGACAGGAATGTCACTTTTCAAACAACAGTTTGTAAATGCCTATAGTTTGATGTTTTAGTAGGTACTTTGTTTCTTACAGGGAGCATCTAAAATGCATGTGTCCTACATCTCCTCTTATTTCCAGTAAAGCCAAACACTGCTTGCAGTTCTGTTCTGTCATTCATTTCACTCAGTTCTCTAGTTTTAGTACTTACAGTATAAAGTGCAAGTGAGTTTATCTACTGGTTTTAACTAACTAAAATGGCCCCTGTATCTTCAACCCTAACGACAAAAATAAAATCATGGATTGCGATGGACGAAGCTTTCACTAAAGATAGAAAAATAGTAATGTGTCAAGTGTGCGGTAAAAATTAAGGTGCTCTACGAAATCCCAACTGGAGAGTCTTACCTATCCTATACCTGCCAGATATTGATGTTAAATATTTTCACGATTTTACATATTTTGGTGCATATTCAGCATATTTTTCTTACGTAAATATGTACATATTTCACACCTTGATATTACATAAAAATCCGGTCCCTATAATTATTAATTTCCTTCCTGTGTTTCTGATTGTAATCCTTCATTACATATCCTATTCATACTATTCATATCATTAATTGTTAAAGTACTGTGCATATATATAGGCCTAAACCTAATGATTTGTGTGATGCATAGAGCGAAGTTTATTTCATTAAATTAATAACAATGTTATAAACTCTGTAGCCTACTGTACAAAGGATTGATGTACCATTCTTATAAACTATTATGTATTGACAGACTGAATGGCTTGTTATATTAATGCAGGGAAGGTAGCTGTAATGTGAGTCCGCCACTGCGTGAGCGTTCTGCTCCGGTTTGGAATTGAAGTGCTTTGCGGAGCGAGAGCAGCTCTGACCGGCTAAACGGAGCCGCTCTCTTGCCCGACGCTGGCCTAGTTGCATGCTGGCATATTGTCAGGATTCTCAGGTCGCCAAATTCATTGTAGAGCGCCGCAGAGCTGTCACCAGTATTATTTAAGCTCTGTAAAGTTAACAACTCACATATTTAAATACGTACATTATCAAAGATTTAGACGCGATTTCGTAGACGATTTTTCATGACATGCTTAGAACATGCTGTGATATTGCACAGATGTTACGTGACAGGATTTTAAGGCATACGCTATGAAGAAGTGCTTAAATTTGCTTCCTGCGGTCAAAGAATCCTTAGTAAAGCTCTGAGAATATACCGAAAAAAAAACACCTTTAATGCAACGTGGTGCAAAAACGAGCACTTTTCCTTCACGCGAAATCGTGGAGGATTTTGTTAATAAATATATGAATATGGACATTTTGGAATAATTATTCTCTTTTTAAGGCATTATTTTTCAAGGTGAAATTATGTAAGTAGCCTATATATTCATTTGACTGATATCTAGTCGCTCCAATTATTATGAAATTGGGCCTGAATCAATAGCATAACACAAACATTATTAACAAAACAATTCATGTGATAAGAGTAATCAAAAATTGAATTATAACATTAGGTTTATTTGTCATGTTAGGGACCGTACTTTGTCCTAAGGCGTACAGAGATTAATTTAGTTGACTTGACATCATGTGTGTGGTTTGAGGGAACGCTTGCATTTTTTTGTGCTGCAGTTGACGTTCTATTCATGATTCAAAAGTAGATCTCATAGGTTAATTACAAAACATTCTAATATTAATACAATGATCTTTCCTACAATTTAAAGTATTTGCTCATTTATCTAATTACTGCAATATTATCGATTTTTATTCAAATACATTAATGGTAATTATAACATACAATTTTTTACAATAACAAAACATTTACAATGAATATAACTTTTTATATATAATTTATATATTTTATATATTATTTCAATGTACCGAAGTACATATGATATTTCCATGCAGATATTCTGCATCATCATACGATGAAAGAGTAATGGAACGGAGAAAAATTTCCTCCGGCGCCGGGATTTGAACCCGGGTTTTCAGCTCTACGTGCTGACTTTATCCACTAAGCCACACCGGATTCACCCCGGCGTCGGGCAGAATCGTCTCAGTTTTAAGTTCCAACTCTTGGGTTCCCTCTAGTGTCCGCCCTCTGCACTACGTCATAGATATCTATGAACCTAGGACCGAAGTCCATACATGTGGTGAGGTGCACTCGTAATGGGTGACTAGTTTGAACTTTAAACTGAGACGATTCTGTCCGACACCGGGATGAATCCGGTGTGGCTTAGTGGATAAAGCGTCAGCACGTAGAGCTGAAAACCCGGGTTCAAATCCCGGCGCCGGAGGGAATTTTTCTCCGTTCCATTACTCTTTCATCGTATTTACAATGAATCTTACAGTTAAGCAATTACAGTAACTCAAATATATGAGTGGACATTTATAGTTTATGGATATTTTCGTTGTGGACATTTATTTCATATGGACGTCATGACAAAGTGGACATTATAGTTTATGGATATATTCGTTGTGGATATTTATTTCATACGGACGTCATGGCAAATTGGACGTTATAGTTTATGGATATTTTCGTTGTGGACATTTATTTCATACGGATGTCATGGCAAAGTTGATATTTATAGTTTATGGACATATTCGTTGTGGACATTTATTTCATACGGATGTCAGGGTAAAGTTGACATTTATAGTTTATGGACATTTTCGTTGTGGACATTTATTTCAAACGGAGGTCATGACAAAGTGGACATTATAGTTTATGGATATTTTCGTTGTGGACATTTATTTCATACGGAGGTCATGGCAAAGTGGACATTATAGTTTATGGACATTTTTATTGTGGCCATTTATTTCGTATGGACGTCATGGCAAAGTGCACATTATAGTTTATGGACATTTTCGTTGTGGTCATTTATTTCGTATGGATGTCATGGCAAAGTGCACATTATAGTTTATGGACATTTCGTTGTGGTCATTTATTTCGTATGGACGTCATGGCAAAGTGCACATTATAGTTTAGGGACATTTTCGTTGTGGTCATTTATTTCGTATGGACGTCTTGGCAAAGTGCACATTATAATTTATGGACATTTTCGTTGTGGTCATTTATTTCGCATGGACATCATGACAAAGTGGACATTATAATTTATGGACATTTTCGTTGTGGTCATTTATTTCGTATGGACGTCTTGGCAAAGTGCACATTATAATTTATGGACATTTTCGTTGTGGTCATTTATTTCGTATGGACGTCTTGGCAAAGTGCACATTATAATTTATGGACATTTTCGTTGTGGTCATTTATTTCGCATGGACGTCATGACAAAGTGGACATTATAATTTATGGACATTTTCGTTGTGGTCATTTATTTCGTATGGACGTCTTGGCAAAGTGCACATTATAATTTATGGACATTTTCGTTGTGGTCATTTATTTCGCATGGACGTCATGACAAAGTGGACATTATAGTTTATGGACATTTTCGTTGTGGCCATTTATTTCGTATGGACGTCATGGCAAAGTGGACATTATAGTTTATGGATATTTTCGTTGAGGTCATTTATTTCGTATGGACGTGATAGCAATGTGCACATTATAGTTTATGGACATTTGTGCTGTGGACATTTTGCAATGGACATTTTAACTGCTAACCCTTCCCAACGCATAGGAATTGCCCCTCTCCGCAGCTGTAAGGGCGATTATGTAGTCATTGTCAGCATCAAATCTTTCTCTTCCGTTACATTTTCCGATGAGCTGTAGGTATGTCTAACAAGATTAATAAGTAATAATAACAACAACAGTCTGTCTTATAATTTAATTATTTGTCTTTAGTTGGTGTCAGGGCTAACGTTTTCGACTAACTGAAAGTTATCTTTAGGTCCCAATTTATAGCCTATAAATGAATACCTTCGGACAAAAAGACCGCAATAAGCAAATTATACATTTTTTCAGAAAAGACAAAGCAACTATTTTGACAACATTTTATTGACACATGTTTTCAGTTTTTTTCTTTGAACTCCATAGAGCGTCTATAACAATACGGACTATATAGAAGAATTGAAAAACTTTCAATAATGATGCACATTTAAAAATTGAACAAAAGACTTACTTTTGCATGTAAAAAATTGTAACACTTCTTTACATTGTTGGTTGCAAGCTTTTAACAATTTTAACAATTAACATTAACAATTGTGTGCAATATGTTCTAGAAACTGCCTCAATACTCTTTTTCCTGATATTTTTAAGCTCCGGACAATCAGAAAATTGGTAAAGAGTTTGTTGATTATAATCCACCTGGTAAAATTTTTCAAACAGGAGTTTGTTGTCCTTCTTATTAAATCCTTGCATTGATAGGGACATTTGAGTGAAGCCATCTGAAACCATAAGAAACAAATATTTAGACTGTAATCATTTACGTCTAAGCATTACTGTAATGTCTTTTATTAACTTAATTTTGTATTGAACCTAATATTCATATGTGGTTTAAGAAAAGCTTACAACCTTTATGCACACACCTCTTCACTTGTTTTTTTTTCCTAGTCTAGGTTTGTTTTCATGAGCTATATATGGTCGTCCAGTATTCCTTTTGTGTTTCTTCTGATTCCTCTTCCACTTTGACTTATTATTTTCGCTCTTTATCTTTATTTCTGTCGTCACAAAACGTTGGACTAACTTTCAAGCATGCAGTGCTAAACGGTTACAACCTTTTTGTTCCCGCTCAACAATACAATTTCATATATGAACTGACAAATGCCAGATTAGCCAACATTAACTTCATACATACTTCCTCATGTCTTCTACAACCTTTCTGTATGGAAACATGTTTTTGAGAAAAAAAAATGCAGGTCACAATATTTTGCCCGTAGGTATTCAAATGAACTCCTTAGTGAACACAGTAATGTAACTTATACGGTTCACAAATTAGAATATATTAAAATTAGAGCTTAAAATTGATCACAGCAAAATATAGAAGTCATAATCAGGCTTCGAGACTTCGGACCCGATAGAGCAGTTCAGTGGGAAATCAGCATAACGGCGTACTGAGTATAGTGGTAAAGCGTACAGTGGGTGGGGGTACTGTAGAATGAATGCCAACAAATACGCAAAGGAAAACGCTCTGGATTTGAAGGTTCTGACGAATAATTTGATTTTCATACAAACTGTGTCTGAAACTATTACACGGTTAGAAAAGTCAGAGCAAGAGATGCCGGAAGCCCTCAAATTAATTTAGAAAATGATGCAGAGAATTAAGGAGACATCAAGTACACCGGTTACTGAACATGTAAAACAGAAGTGGAGATCAATTTTATGTAAAAATAACGGATATGGAACATTGTGTAACATAAACAGCAAATTAGTGGACATAGAGTCACCCGAGAATAAAGGACTGTCTCTTAGAGACTGCAATGATGTTAGGTTTTTTCGTTTTGCTCCTATCACGTCATGCGACATAGAGCGCAGCTTTCTACAGTACAAACTTTGGCAGATAACCGAAAAAGATTTACGTTTGAGACACTAAGAATGTATCTTGTAGTACATTGCATTTCGGTACTGTAACTGGACTTCCTAAAGACGACCAATAGGATTATTGAAAAAATTAAAATTGCTACATGCTTATTTCCACCATTAACACTCTGTATAATTAAACAAAATGCTTATAAAAGACAGGAGAATAAATGCTTTTCACATTCTTTTGACATTATCATTGTGTAATGTATATTTACTTTCAGAATGTACATACGTGTGTTTCCCCATACTACCTTACTCTACTCTAAATAGCAACTTTGTTACCTCAACACATCTCTATCTATCTGCAGTGAGTCAACAACCTACAGTGCGTGCACAGTAAACTTATTGCATCGCGTCTAAAGTCTCGAAGCCTGGTCATAATCTATTTCACGGAAAGCGCAGCAAAAAGAGTAGGTTTTAGGTTTAATTGTTTATAATACATTCTTTACAGTTATAATGGGTTCCTTATACTTTGCTATAGAGTCGAGTTAAGTTAAAATGCGTGCCACTTTTCCATTGCTGTTATTTGTAGTAAAACTACAGTACCAGTTGTTACACCTAAATTATTTTCATTATTTATTTCATTAAAAGTCTGTTTAGCTTATACATAAGCTTTTCAGAAATATATTTTAATAAAACAAATGAACATACACAAGTGAATTTGAAATAAATGCTAAATTCCCTTTCGTAGGAATCTAGTACCTTCAAAGAAATTAAACATAAAGAAGTCACCCTACCGGCAGCATGTTACGGAGAAAAGATAGGGCGAAACACGCGACTACATGTCGGTAACATGTTGCCAAATATTCATTAATTAAAGTATTCGAATATCCCTAATTCGTAAACATGGCAGACACATTATATAAAATATTAGTTGCAACTGAGCACTCTTGTGTAAAGGCGTTAATGAAATACGTGTTTGAAAATCAAAATTTATCGTGTCAAACAATAATTATTTCTGGGAAATTAAGCGGAAAAGTGCAATATGGTAGAGTACTTTTTCAATCATAGCATGTCAAGGATCCTCCTGTAAAAGGATTTCCGCTGAATACTTTCCACCCTGGATATGTAGGCCTATGCATATACATATACGTACTTTCAAGAAAAATAATGCCAAGAAATTTTATGAGTTCAGGACTCTCAGCCTGTTATCGCACTCGACGAAGATTCTCCTGCGAATACTGAATCGAAATTTATATTCTAAGCTGGAAGGAGAGTTGGAAGAAGAGCAATTGGCTTAAGAAAGGAAAAATTACAAGAGATGCAATTGGACAGCTGCAAACAATTTGCGAAAAATACCTCGAAAGAAAGAAATAAAGAAGCACATGTCCTATTTGTGGACATAGAAAAGGCTTTTGACAAAATGGTTTGGAATAAACATATCTATCTTATCTATTTTATCTATTTATGTCCATAACAGGGCAAAGCCCCAATTACAATAGACAGTACAGATTAAAAAAACATAGAATTCCATACAACAGGAAAAAAGAGGTAAAAAAGATACAAGTGTAATTACAAATTAAAAATGGAAACGAGAAAAAAAACAAATACATACCACCTAAATAAAAGACACAGATATAAATGAAAAACACCAAATAAAAACAAATAAAGAGCCAAGTACAGACATCACAGCCAAAAATGCAAAATGTAGGCGTAGCTATAATTGGCAAATTGCAGAGCAAATACAACACCATGTTAATAAATTCAATATACAGCAGTACACAGCAGGCTCAATAGGCTCAATTAATTTACTAAAAAAACTCACCAACACAGAACATGCGTTTCAAGTAATGCTTTACATAACTTTTTCTTATACATATTGTACGATAACGAAAAATCTAAATCCTGTTTATTTGATAGATGATTGTAAGTTCGAAGCATTAATAAAAGTGGAGACATTTTATGAAATAGTGTTTTTGTTGTCTGTAAATAAAAGAGAGATCGCTTTCTCAAATTTGATTTACCAATATTGAAACTAATTAGCTGTAGAAGATCAGGGTTGTCTAGTAAGCCATTTATGGTTTTGAACAAATACAGTTGTCGTGCTCTTATCCTGCGACTACTGAGAGATGGTACATTAAATTAAACCTGCATGGATTCATAAGATTGGAATATGAGGTAATGAAAAAAATTGGTGTGGATTGAAAAGAGAGAGGACTGTTCCGTAAACTTTATCTGAAACAACGAGTCAAAGTCAAGATAGCAGAAGAAATGTCAGACAAAGTCCAATAGTGAAAGGAGTGCGACAAGAATGCTGTCATTTACTTGCAATAGTAATCTTTAAGTTGATGGATGGATTCGAGAAAGTACTCAACACGTCACACCCGATAAGCGCCGTTGTCCGTAACATACATGCGTATATGAAGGCGTGGAATTTTGCGTAGTTCCTCCTTCCGTTCTGCGATGCATATCAGCGTTGTATTTTTTTATTAGGTTATTTTACGACGCTTTATCAACAGCTTAGGTTATTTAGCGTCTGAATGAGATGAAGGTGATAATGCCGGTGAAATGAGTCCGGGGTCCAACACCGAAAGTTACGCAGCATTTGCTCATATTGGGTTGAGGGAAAACCCCGGAAAAAACCTCAACCAGGCAACTTGCCCCGACCGGGAATCGAATCCGGGCCACCTGGTTTCACGGCTAGACGCTCTAACCGTTACTCCACAGGTGTGGACTCAGCGTTGTAGCATAGCATCTTTATGCGATGGCAGCAACGGAAAATTGACGTCACTGGCGAAATTAGTGCCTATAACTGACTTCAAAAATGTTTTGGATATATATAATGACACTCGAGAGGAAAATTAAACGCAGAGTATAAATGGGAAATGCCTGTTATTATTCGGTTGAGAGGCTTTTATCATCCAGGCTGCTGTCAAAAAAACTGAAAATTAGAATTTATAACATACTTATAGGCCTATCACCGGTTGTTCTGTATAGTTGTGAAACTTGGACTCTCACTTTGACAGAGAAACAGAGGTTTAGGGTGTTCGAGAATAAGATGCTTAGGAAACTATTTGGAGCTAAGAGGAATAAAGTTACAGGAGAATGGGGAAAGTTACACAATGCAGAGCTGCACGCATTGTATTCTTCACCTATCATAATGAGGAACATTAAATCCAGAAATTTGAGATGGACAGGGCATGTAACACGTATGGGCGAGTCCAAAAATGCATATACACGGTGAGCATAAATGATTGCCCTAGTTTGGAGATTTTTTTATAGCCAAACCGTGAATGATACAACAATGGTACTGATATTACCAAATAAGGTATCTCTCAAAGTTTTATTTGAATTTATCCGCGCTTCCACTTCTTACCGGTAGAGGACCTGAGTTTACAGAAATGGCGACTGGTGTTGAGCATGCATTGTAGCGTTGGAATTTCATTCCACAAGATCAGTCATAACAGTGCAGCGAAATTTTCGAACAAAATTCCATAAAGATCCACCAGACCCCAAGACCATTAGACGATGGTACAATCAATTAGTGACCACAGGATGTCTGTGTAAAGGAAAATCTCCTGGTCGGCCACGCGTCCCACAAGAAACAGTTGAACGAGTGCGGGCATGCTTCCAGCGTAGTCCACAGAAATCTACACGCCGCGCCAAGACGGCGCTCCGCTCACTTCCACAACGAAGTCCGGCAATTCCTGAACAATAGATTGCCAAACAGATGGATTGGTCGTGCGAGTAGAGACGATATGCAGCTATTGTCCTGGCCTTCACATTCCCCTGACATAACACCCTGTGATTTTTACCTGTGGGGATATGTTAAAGACTGTTTTTGTACCTCCATTACCGGCAAATCTGCCAGAATTACGCGACCGCTGCAATCGACATGGATACACTTCATCGTGTGTGGGACGAATTGGACTACCGGCTTGATGTCTGCAGGATCACAAGGGGAGCACACATCGAGCACCTATAAGGTATGTTAAAAAAACTTGGAGAGTTTCTCTATTTACTTGTATATCTAAATATTTTCTATGTTAAATCGTTAGTCCACAAATAATTTTCGTAACTAGGGCAATCATTTATGCTCACACTGTAGAGTGTTAGTTGGAAGACCTGAGGGTAAAGACCTTTGGGGAAGCCAAGGCGCAGATGGGAGGATAATATTAAAATGGATTTGAGGGAGGTAAGATACTTTTTTAGTTGGTTATTTAACGACGCTGTATTAACTACGAGGTTATTTAGCGCCGATGAGATTTGTGATACCGAGGTGATATTTGGCGAGTTGAGGCCGAGGATTGGTCATAGATTACCTGGCATTCACCTTACGGTTGGGGAAAACCTCGGAAAAAACCAACCAGGTAATCAGCCCAAGCGGGAATCGAACCCGCGCCTGAGCGCAACTTGAGACCGGCAGGCAAGCGCCTTAACCGACTGAACCGGGGACTTATTTATTTTTATTTATTTAACCTGGTAGAGATAAGGCCATCAGGCCTTCTATTCCCCTCTACCAGGCCTTAGATAGAATATGATGGTAAGGACTGGATTAATGTTTCTCAGGATCGGGACTGAAGGCGGCCTTATGTGAGGAGGGCAATGAACCTCCAGTTTCCTTAAAAGGCATTTTTAAGTAGGGGAAGGCCTCCCAGTACCGGACACTTAGCCTAAGCCTTTTCAACATTTGTGAAAAATTTAAGTAACTGATTGCAATAACAGTACTGCAAATATGATAAATTAACTTTTACTCTGACAATCTCCATGAATTTAACGACCTCAGTTAAGACAAATTACATAAAGCATTAAAGATAAACAACCTTGATATTACGTTACTTGCAAAAATGGATTTCAGTATTGGACATACAGTGAAACCCATTTTTCATACAATTTAAAACAAATACATGCAGTTGAAAAAAGAATCATTAGAATTAAAGTATTCTCAATCTTAAGTGGACATTCTTGATACCGTGGAAATCCTTTGCCACAATAGGTTGAAGACACTGATTATGTGGAATATTATTGGTTTTACTGACGATGATTAGGGGAGACACGGGCAAAACAATAACTTGGGCAAAGAGAATAATATATATTACTTTAATGTACCGAAGTACTCTTTCATCGTAAAGAGAATAATGCCTATTTTTTAGAAACACCAACAGGTAGCGCTTTCTGCTATGTTGGGGAAGAATCCCTACCATATTTTCTGCTGGAACTGACTTGTCATTCTAGCTAGTGAGAGAAGAAGTCAGCGTGTGTTTGAAGAAAATTGACTGTTTTCTTAAAATATTTCAAGGTAAGAGAAACATATGTACAACATACAGTACTGTAGAAACTCTTTGTTATGTGATAGTAATATATAGGCGATAGAATTAGTTCTAAAATGCCGTACTTACGAAGAAGATTATTGACGTTTATGTTTGTATAACCTTAAATGAAAAGCGAAGTGGCGTCTGCGGGCAAAGTGGATAACTTATCCGTTTTGCCCTGTCACCTTTATTTGACTATATAAGTGTCAGCTGTATTTTTGTATGTATTTGTCTATTGTAATAAAGCGTGTTAGATCATTTTACATAGTGGAGGCATTAAGTCACACTAATTAAACTATAAATCAGCAACACTGATCTTAATTTTTACTTAAAAAGGTCATAATGTGTTTTCAGATGGTTTAATTTTTCAAGAGGAAGATTGAGCAAGCCAAATGGTCTTAAGAAGCCATGAAGAAAGTACTTGAAGAAATAAAATCTTCCAATCAGTGGTTCTGCTATCTGGCCATACAACCATAACGTGTTTGTTGATGAATATTTTGCTGCAGATGAACTTACAGATCGCCCACTTGAGACAGAAATCAGCGAAACGACAGCTGGCTCAGATTTAACAAATTCTGCGGTGCCAGCTTCTTCAGCGGCTGAAGACAGTTAATGCTTACTCAGAATCAACCACATCTGTGATGTCGGCATCTTCAGAGATTGACGAAATATTCAATACATCAATTACACTCAGATTTTCAGTTCCGGTTACACCAAAACCCTCAACATCGTCAACAGGAGAACCCAAGTCAGTTCTTTTGATTTAGACCAGTGCCAAAAGTGGATGCTCGAAAGTTACGAGTTAAACGAAGAAAATGTAAGCGCTCTGTAGCTCTTACATCTATACCGATTAAAAACGTTGAAAGAGAAGTAACTTATGGGCAAGGGGAAAAGCAGAAGAAATCCAAGTCTTCAGTGCTAGTGAAACGTCGACTTGTTCAAATTTGTATTTTGTACTAATCTAACGTGCTGCAAATTGCTGTAATAACATTTCTTATCGTCTCATATGCCTCATTAACATCGTGTTTATGTGTTGATTTAATTTTATTATCAGCGAATAATTAACTGTATTTCCTTTCTCAAATCATATCACTCTCCGTAGGTATAAGAAACGAATTGCTGTTTTGTAGATATGTGGACAACATGTGTCACAACCAAAGTCATGAAGTTTTTATTTCGGGAGCACCAGAATATAGCCTGTGGCGTTGTTTATTCTTAGCTTATCCGCTTTTCCCGGGTTTCCCCTAGATACAAAACAATCAATGTTATATGAATCGGTACAGTCCAAATGCACACATTATGCACATAAAGTTCACAGTACCCAGGATTCATCACTTGCTTCCAAACAGATGATGCATTCTGTTTCATCTTATGTTAAAGTAGATAGTTCTCTTTTGTGATTCCATTTGCTTTGCCAGATTTGCACTGTACTAATTGAATTCCCTGATTTTAGTTCCTTAACTATGTCTCCTAAGGTACTTTCGAGAACGAAGACATGAACAGCTACTTTTCTGATAGTGATCCCCTCTTCCATAGATTTCTGCAATGAACATTTCATATTATTTATTTCCCATTTACCTCTCTTATTATTTTCCACGTCACAACAAACGTCTTGGAATAAGAAGTAGGCTACGAAATCTTAACCTTAATGAAATTCTCTTGTCCGGCACTGGGGAACAGATGCTGTCCGATATTGGGTGACTAGCGCTGAACTAAAATTTCTCGCTTCCACATCATAGTCACTTGCAAGTCAAAACCAATTATATAGTAGGTAGCCCTTTTAATATACAATGCAATATATAAATATTTAAAGAAAATAATCTGCCCTCAATGAGGGTGACCATAAAGTTCCAGAATAAAAGCATTACAGAATAATTCAGAAAGACAGGAAGTAAAAAATTCAGAGAAATGCAAACCCAACAGAATCATCAACGGTCAAAATATAAATGGTAATGTAATATTTGGATTGAATCCTTAAGAATATTCAACAAAATTTTTTGAATTTCAAAAAATCGGAGTCCGAGTGCTTTTAAAATATCACATGTGAACTTAGGGAGTGTGCCACGTGCACCAAACAAAAGACCAGAAACACTTCACTGACTAGTGGGAATGTTATATTTCTCACTTAGATAAGGGATGCAGGACTCATAAATGGATTTCTTCTCCTCATCAACATGTTCTGCCTGTAGGGCATCCCTCTCGAACCGGATTGTAGGATCAAGGACTAATCCCTTAGATTGAGTCCTGTGGATGGCTACAATATCTGCTCTTCTGTTCGAATCTAAGGATGAAACGCAGTGACCTCTTAGTGTACCTCCCATCCACGACGCTTGAGGACATCAGCAATACCGGTCCTGGCCTTATGGTGTCGATTGTTGCGCAGCAGCTCCGTTTTTCGACAGAACCCCAACACGTGACCAAGAGTTTCCGTCTCTTTGCAGCCGGGATGGCGACAACGGGTTGTGTTGAAACTTCTGCCGGGCACAGATCTAACCGCAGATAGATTGCTGGACATTTTAACTGCATTGATGTATTCTGAAATTGATAAATTTGCTTTTGATGGCATCCAGGAATTTGCAGGATAACACCTTTGCTCTTATGAGGTAATTTACACCATGATTCAAAACTTCTGTTCCGCAAGATCTCCATAAATTGCCGACCTACATAATATAACAAATGCTGCGGTCACCTCAAGAAACAATAGAAAGTGTAGAAAATACGACGTAGCAGTTGGAAAACATACACCTCAAACTAAAACACTCACATAACCTACTGTAACACGTGTCTCAAGCTGTCGAACGCAGTGTACCAACAAATACTCTGTAACGATACATAGTTACCGTCTACCATCTACTGCAGGGCTGGGCACATCACGTGATTCTGAGAAATGAGCGCTGTGTGCTTTAAAGAGCGGGTCTTGCGAGCGCTGTGACGTATGCATACTGTACGTCATTCAGTGTCGGTGCAGTGGTGACTCTGCAGTATGATGGCGAACTTTGAAGACGGAGCTTCCGCTCATACACTAAAGCGTCCCGCTACTCCCAATGCTTTTAATGTATCATGGGAGGAGGAGTTCTTTTTCGTAGAGAGTAGTGGATTAGCAAAGTGTTTAATTTGGTGTAAAACACTCCAACTGATTAAGAAGGTCAATATCCAACGACATTATTCTTTACAACATGCTACTGAATATGACAAATATATTGGTAATGAACTCCATAAATTAATACAACTTAAAGAAAGTGTTTCTCAGGTACATTATATATTAGAGTATCTATTTGATATTTGCATTGCATTATAAGTTATTATACATTTAGTAATATATAATTTTAAATTATACAAGTATTATGATATATAATGTATCATATTATATATCATGAACTGTAATATACTATACTATGATATATCATAATACTTGTATAATTTAAAATTATATATCACTAAATGTACTATAATAACTTATAATGCAATATAAATATCAAATAGATACTCTAATATATAATGTACCTGAGAAACATTTTCTTTAAGTTGTATTAATCTATGGTCATATATCATATCATATCATATCATATCATATCATATCATATCATATCATATCATATCATATCATATCATATATCATATATCACATCACATCATATATCATATCATATCATATATCATATCATATCATATCATATCATATCATATCATATCATATATATCATATCATATTATATCATATCATATCACATCACATCATATATCATATCATATCATATCATATCATATCACATCACATCACATCATATATCATATCATATATCATATCATATCATATATCATATCATATCATATTATATCATATCATATCACATCACATCATATATCATATCATATCATATCATATCATATCACATCACATCACATCATATATCATATCATATATCATATCATATCATATATCATATCATATCATATCACATCACATCATATATCATATCATATATCATATAATATATCATATCATATATCATATCATATATCATATCATATCACATCATATCATATATATCATATCATATTATATCATATCATATCACATCACATCATATATCATATCATATCATATCATATCACATCACATCATATATCATATCATATCATATCATATCATATCTTATCATATCACATCACATCATATATCATATCATATCATATATCACATCACATTATATATCATATCATATCATATATCATATCATATCATATCACATCACATCACATCACATCACATCACATCACATCACATCATATATCATATCATATCATATCATATCATATCATATTATATTATATTATATTATATATATAGTCGACCAGGTTGGCGAGTTGGTATAGCGCTGGCCTTCTATGCCCAAGGTTGCGGGTTCGATCCCGGGCCAGGTCGATGGCATTTAAGTGTGCTTAAATGCGACAGGCTCATGTCAGTAGATTTACTGGCATGTAAAAGAACTCCTGCGGGACAAAATTCCAGCACATCCGGCGACGCTGATATAACCTCTGCAGTTGCGAGCGTCGTTAAATAAAACATAACATTTAACATTTATTATATTATATTATATTATATTATATTATATTATATTATATTATATTATATTATATTATATTATATTATATTATGTATTAACAGGATGACAATAATGCACTCAGTGAATCGGCTATGAGAATTAGCTACAAAATTTGCCACGAAATTGCAAAAGAATTGAAAACATTCAACGAAGGTGAATTCATCAAGCGATGTTTAATTATATTGGCAGATGAACTCTGTCCACAGCAAGTAGGGGAAGTGGAAGCCATACGCCTGTCTCGTAGAACCGTGGTGAGGAGATTGCAGTATGTGCGTATGGGTTATGTAAATAAGCCTAATGATCTGTGTGTGTGCATAGAGCGAAGTTTATTTCATTAAATTAATAAAAGTGTTATAAATTCTGTAATGTACAATGGATTGATGTATATCCTTATAAACTATTATGTACTGACAGACTGAATGACTAGAACAACCGTGGCTCTTGTTACATTAATGCAGGGAAGGTAGCTGTAATGTGAGTCCGCCACTGCGTGAGCGTTCTGCTCTGGCTTGCCTTGCTGAGCGAGAGCAGCTCTGGCCGACTAAATGGAGCCGCTCTCATGCCCGGCCTTGATCTCACCGGGCATAGTAAGGACTATGTTTCTTCGATACTGGGAGATGTCCGGGGCTGGGGGACCATCCCAATATATATATATACACGACAAAAATCTGGGGCAGAAGGATGCAATTATAGCTGCCACGCATTCATGTCGTGTTGTTAATTGTGCTCTTTCATTCTCTTGGTTATGCTAGTGATTTTACTAAGCTCTACGGAAGTGTACTTATCATTTATTTCTGTCTTATTTTTGTAGGAGCTTTGACATCTGTTTACAACATTTTGGCGGTGGAATACGGACGATATAAAATCGTTGGTGTATGCCTTGACGCCATTCACGGACAGCGTGAGTTTTAAATTCAAATTCCTATCAAATTATGTGTCCATTGTCATCAACTCATCACATAAGTAGTTACGGACTGAAAGAATTGAGTTTTACTCTCGGATGATCGTATGCTTGCGGCTTGACAGTCGGCCGAAAATAATGCAATAAAGAATCATTCTTCTGTTGCCTACGGAAAAGCGCAGATGAGAGCAGGAGCAGTTCATCTCAATATGTAGAAGAGCTCTTCTATCCTATATCAGTACAGTAAGAAAGTTCGAAGTAACATTTTTATAGCATTTTATACAATTCTATAAAATACTCGTTTTATTTTCCAGCAATAATACATACGAATCACAGTTGTTGCTTTTCCACTACTTAATAATTTTCTTCACAAAAGAAAATGGCAGTAGTAGTAATAGTAGTAGTAGTAGTAGTAGTAGTAGTAGTAGTGGTGGTGGTGATGGTGGTAGCTGTGGTCATGATGGTACTGGTGGTAGTGGTGGTGGTAGTAGTGATAGTGGTGGTAGTGGCGATAGTGGTAGTAGCAGTACTAGTACTAGTAGTAGTAGTAGTAGTAGTAACAGTAGTAGTAGTAGGAGTAGTAGCAGTACTAGTAGCAGTAGCAGTACTAGTAGTAGTAGTAGTAGCAGCAGCAGTAGTATTAGTAGCAGTAGTAGTAGCAGTAGTAGCAGCATTAGTAGTAGTGGCAATATTACTAGTAGTAGTAGAAGTAGCAGTAGTAGTAATAGTACTAGTAGTAGCAGTAGTAGGAGTAGTAGTAGTAATACTAGTAGTACTAGTAGTAGTAGTAGTAGCAGCAGTAGTAGTAGTACTACTAGTAGTAGCAGTAGTATTAGCAGTAGTAGTAGTAGTAGTGGCAATATTACTAGTAGTAGTAGAAGTAGTAGTAGTAGTAATACTAGTAGTAGTAGTAGTAGTAGTAGTAGTAGTAGCAGCTGTAGTAGCAGTAACAGTAATAGTACTAGTAGTGGTACTTACTTACTTACTGGCTTTTAAGGAACCCGGAGGTTCATTGCCGCCCTCACATAAGCCGCCATTGGTCCCTATCCTGAGCAAGATTAATCCAGTCTCTATCATCATATCCCACCTCCCTCAGATCCATTTTAATATTATCTTCCCACCTACGTCTCGGCCTCCCCAAAGGTCTTTTTCCCGCCGGCCTCCCAACTAACACTCTATATGCAATTCTGGATTCGCCCATACGTGCTACATGCCCTGCCCATCTCAAACGTCTGGATTTAATGTTCCTAATTATCTCAGGTGAAGAATACAATGCGTGCTGTTCTGTGTTGTGTAACTTTCTCCATTCTCCTGTAACTTCATCCCTCTTAGCCCCAAATATTTTCCTAAGGACTTTATTCTCAAACACCCTTAATCTCTGTTCCTCTCTCAAAGTGAGAGTCCAAGTTTCACAACCATAAAGAACAACCGGTAATATAACTGTTTTATAAATTCTAACTTTCAGATTTTTTGACAGCAGACTAGATGACAAAAGCTTCTCAACCACTAGTAGTAGTAGCAGTAGTAGTAACAGTAGTAGTAGTATTAGTAGTAGTAGCAGTACTAGTAGTAGCAGCAGGAGTAGTAGCAGTAGGAGTAGCAGTAGTAGTAGTAGTAGTAATAGTAGTAACAGTGGTAGTAGTAGTATTAGTAGTAGTAGTAGCAGTAGTAGGAGTAATAGCAGTAGCAGTAGCACTAGTAGTAGTAGTAGTAGTAGTAGCAGTAGTAGTAATAGTACTATTAGTAGCAGCAGCAGTAGTAGGAGTAGTAGTAGCAGTAGCAGTAGTAGTAGTAGTAGTAGCAGTTGTAGTAGTACTACTAGTAGTAGCAGCAGCAGTAGTAGCAGTAGTTGTAGTAACAGTAGGAGTAGTAGTAATAATACTATTAGTAGCAGCAACAACAGTAGTAGCAGCAGCAGTAGTTGTAGTAACAGTAGCAGTAGTAGCAGTAGCAGTAGTAGTAGCAGCAGTAATAGTAGAAGTAGCGCTAGCAGTAGTAGTAGCAGTAGTAGCAGCAGCAGTAGTAGTAGCAGTAGTAACAGTAGCAGTAGCAGTAGTAGTAGCAGCAGTAATAGGAGTAGCAGTAGCAGTAGTAGTAGCAGCAGTAATAGGAGTAGCAGTAGCATTAGTATTACTAGTAGTAGTAGTACCAGTAGTAGTAATAGCAGTAGTAGCACTAGTAGTAGTAGCAGTAGTATTAATAGTAGCAGTAGTAGTAGTTTAATTTCCAGTACACCCTAGATCATATATGTAACAGATAGGTCGGCCATATAGGCTTTGACGTTAACAACTTTTATTAGGTTTACTACGCTGCCATCTAGTTGTTACGTAAGGAGTTGCATCATAATTCCCATTTGTATTGCATTTGCGATTGTACTGCCATCTCGTGTTCTTTTACGGCGGACGAGTGACGATCCTAGCGGTTGTTCTCTTCAAACTGCTGCCGATTTTAACTTAGCGATGAGTTATCTGTTACATATCTAGGATTACACAGATATAGTGCTGGGATATGGAATATAAATAAGATACGAGAATACACTAATTGATAAACTGTAAATAAAAGGAAAATAGAATAGGCAGGAATTGATCATTAAAAAGGACAAAATTACAAACTAAATAAAATTAAGAACAGCAGTGTATTTGTATGTTTAAAATAAATCACAGGCTAACTAAAATTTTATGTCATTTTAGAAACACCATAATTAATATTTTAAAAAAATTGAGTTTATTGCTAATTCATGTTGTATAGGGATAGACATCCTATTTTTCAGAAAAATACCACAAGTCGAACGGCATTTCTATTGCGTCCCGTCTGCCCGATGTAGTATTTCCCACACTCACAAGGTATTTGTAGACACCAGATGTCCTAAGACCAAGCTCGTCCTTAACTGGTCTCAGCAAGTTCTGGATCTTTGTGGGCGGCTTATGGATGATCTTAATCCAGTGTTTTCGTAGCAGTCTGCCAATCTTGCCCGAGACGGGACGCACCATTATGGAACGCTGCAAGGAACATCAACGCAGCATAAGACTGTATTACCCCGATAAGTCTGCAATAGCCCAACACAGCCTAGAAATTGGTCACAAGATAGATTTCAGCGCCACCACCATCTTGGACAAGACATCAGGTTACTGGGACTTGGTTATCAAGGAAGCCATCGAAATCCAGCTAGATGGCAATAATTTCAACAGAATGGGGGTCTACAGCTGAGTACAGCATGGAAACCTGCCATCAATACGCTTACACCACCAGCACACGGCAGACAGTCGGGACCAGCAACTAGCTCCTGATTGGCTGCCGCTTCCACCAACCAGAATGCGCCTGGCGGTCGGGACTAAGAACTAGCTCCTGATTGGCCAGCAGCGGGAAGCCCTACTATTGCATATATACCGGCTAGACATGGTCCCACATTATATCCACGGCAGAAGTAGTCATCTGTATATCTATGCAGACGACACTGCCCTCTTGGCGATGGGCAAAACCTATAGATTAGCGTCCCGTAGATTGCAGTCGATCTTAGATCACCTCCAGCCGTGGTTCCACGACTGGAGAATCAAGGTCAATGTAGAGAAATGTCAGGCCATACTCTTTTCACTAAGAGCGAGCCTCGAAGACATACCACCACCACCCACACTTTTCGGACGAGAAATGCCGTGGATGAACCAAATTAAATATTTAGGGATCATTATGGACTCTCATCTCAACTTCCGAGATCACATCCAATCCCTTCTTCGTAAGGCCAACGGGCTGATAGTTAGACACTATCCCATTCTGGCGGCCTTAACTCCTGACAACCTGAGGGTAGGACTTACCATGTATAAGGCCCTCATTCGCTCTGTCATTACCTATGCCGCACCCGCATGGGGGTTTGCGGCAGTGTCCCATCTCCGTAAACTCCAAGTTGTCCAAAACCAGGTGATTCGACTCATTACCCATCTCCCGCGAGTCGCCTCGAGAAGAAAGTTCCATGATGAACTAGAGTTGCCAACCATAGACGAGTTCATTGCTCGACTGGCTAGGAACCTGTATGCGGAAGCTCGTGCTAACCCCAACCCGCTCATATCTGGCCTCGGCCAGTATGATCCTAGGTTACGGCGTAGACACCAGACAGGTCCATTAGCTATACTATTGAGACAGGAGGACAGGGAGGCTGGCGTTACTCCCAGGTTTTGGTAGCCACGACTCAACTCCATGAGACTCTTTGGATAGTGCAACCGCTTTAAAATGGCCTTGTCTTAACTGGGCTAAACAAAATCCCTCCCCAACAATATCTACTTTTGTTGATCGATGGAACTATCATAGAGCCAATTGGCTAGTATAGATCCATCGATTCATAGAGTCATTCAACCCAAGAGCCAACTGGCTAGTCTCTGATATTGAGACAACTCATCCTGCCTGAGGTTTTTCCGTGGTTTTCCTAAGGCGCTAAGACAAATGTCGGGATGAGCCCTAAAAGAAATGGGCCACGGACCTGCACTCATATCCCCATGAATCTCCCTAATTAACTCTAAATTAATTAACAATTACATCTCTCCCCCCTCTTCGCAATTGAGCCATCATATAGCCAAATGGCTGGTCTCGGAACTGAGACAAATCAACAAGGCTCATGACAACAATCACCTCCTACATAATAGCCAAATTGGCTAGTCTCTTATATGAGACAACTCATCCTGCCTAAGGTATTCCGTGGTTTTCCTCAGGCGTAAGACAAACGTCGGGATGAGCCCTATAAGAAATGGGCCACGGACCTATATGCCCTTCCCCATATATATTCCCTTTATTATAAACGACGTATGCCCTAGTTCAGAACATATAAATTGTCTATTAAATATAGGAGGTCACTCAATTAGTCGCAATTTGAAAGGACAGGGACCTCTCAAATTGTAGATTTAGATTTCACGGCTCTTCTTCCGACGGCCTTCACATGCTTTGTCATCGAACAACAGATGACAGCGTCTTGCCACCCTGACGGCAAACACCAGCCAGCTCTTCCTCTTCCCGTTCCGTGATCACTTGATCAAATCTCAGTCCCCCTCGCGTATGTGGTACCTAAGAGGTTACGTCCAATTTCGGCTTCCCCTTCAAAATTTTGTAGAGTTCCTTCAGTGGAGCAGCGTAACCCGGAGTGAGACTAGTGGCCAACAGGCTTGGAGCTCACATATATAGTTTTGTACAGCCCCTAACCCCTTGCAAGGACGCGTTTTGCGTACCTTTTAAAATTTTTGCTCCCAATTCTTTTTCGATTTTTTCGATTTTTTTTTTTTCGTCCCACATCATTCATTCCCTGAAGAAGATGGCAGAGCTAGCCGTCGAAAGCTTGGAAGCAAATCTTCAACTCACTTGGCTGAGAACCCGAGAAGAGTTATCAAACGCCGGGAAAGCTTCAAGTCATGCATTTATTATTTATGTTCTTAGTCACATTACATACAGGTTAGAGTAAAATTTGTCCACATCTTTTAACCAAATTTTCTAATTATTTCATGAAATAAAGATATTGTTTTGTTAAATCTTTACCAGATTTTGATAAACGCCATAAGTCGAACATTTTCAAATTGAATATTGAGTCATATTCTATTTTAAAACATTCTTTTGCACATAGAAATATTCGTTAAGTTTTACCAACATTTTCCATTTCAAACATTCAAATTATTAACTCATGCGTTTCTTTTAAACAGTTTTTTTTTGTTTCCCCAAAATTTTGTGTTTTGTGACTTAAGGAGTTTCTCAAAAGACCGATTCAGTTAACGATAAAAGTGCAAATACATTTTTAAAGTAAATAGCAATCGCAAAGCTAACTAAAATTAACAGCAATATAATTAATTTTTTTAATAAATAGAAAATCACAAACTAGCTAAATTTACAGCAGTGTAAAGTATTTTTTTAAATAAATAGCCAAATTACAAGCTAACTAAACATAATATCTGCAGTATCTACAAAGGAATGTTTAAATACTAGTGAATGGCAAATTACAACTAACTAAAATTAACAACAATTCACAGAACTAGTAACAGAGTAGTCATACAGTGATTAAATGTTAGAGCAAACACAAATCGAGGCATATAATTATGTCGGAGTAGGAGGTACAGAGATAAAGACTATGACAGAAACCTATGTGTGCAATTTAAGCTGAGTTTAGAGTACCTATATTAGTTCTTCGTTTGTACATTGTTTCTGAAGTAATACTGTTGTTTGCGAGGAAATGATTCAGAGTGTTTCGAAATGAATTTTCTGTTTTTTGACTGCATATGTTGACAGGAGGCGAATTAAAGGTTTTGAATCGTAGGTCAATGGGAAGCGATTCAGAAAGTTTAGTAGTATACTTAGGGAGGTTTAGGGAGTTCTTATTTCGAGTATCGTAAGATTGATAACCACAATATCGCTTGGATAAATTTTTATATTTGAAAACATAGTGGGCAAATTTGAAGATAATTATGGGCGGAACTGTTAGAATATTTTGTTTTTTGAGTAGACGTTTGCAAGAGTCGCGAGGTTTAATTTTGAAAATGGTTGTAATTATTCGTTTCTGTAGGACAAGAATTCTGGGAACAGCTGGATAATGCGCACGGTAGACCAACGTAGGTAGTCGATGTTACTTGCTGGCCACTAGTCACCGGGCCGTACCGAGCCGTGTCAAACAAAAGACAATCGAAATGGTGGCAGTAAAATTCGCGACTATATTCTTAAGTAATTCACTCCATTAGTCAAGTAAAACGGCAGTGTTTTGAATGCACCAAAAGAAAATACAGATGTAGTAAGATCTTGAATAAATGAAGTAAGGGGGGGGGGGAGGTGTGTTTCAGGAACTATCATTCAAATAAAGGAAAGTAAATTTCCGGTTAATGTTCAACAAAGCGTTAAGTACGTAATTATAACCGTGATGCTGTTTTATTTCTGTAGTGCTCGGGAAAAGTGACACAAATAAAAATATTAATTTTACAGGAGAAGGAAAAAGTTTGATTTTTTTATTTATTCAAAAGAAATATTTTCCCAACTTTTCGTATAGAAAAGTGAAATTTTCAGGTATAGGCCTATTTATTTAGTAGCCTTACAGAATGTTTTCGTAAATCTAATATACCGTATATACGTATTACTGAAGACAGTGTATTGAAAATTTTGAAAATATTCGCATGGAAATTGTTTGTAAGGAAATGAATTAACAAAGCAACTACTTTACATCATAAGCAAAAGATACGTGCTCATGTGTCGTAAAAATGTCAGCTCTATAGCTTCAGCAGATTTCGAGAAAATATTTTAATATTCTGATGGTAGGAAGTTGCTAACAAATATCAAATTAAAAGCATAATGCGATAAGAGTTTTGTTATGTAATATTAGTTACACTTAAAACAGATACAGCACCTAGGTAACTTTGCTTTGTACTGTAATATTGTTTTGATTAGTTTATTGATTACTTTTGTAAGGCTATATCAATATAAATTCCAACTTATCATGTCATACTCAATCTATTTCTTTGGAATATCACTTCCTTTATGAATGATGTGTTTCATCCACTTAATACAGCATAATATTATACTACTATGGAATTTAAGTGAATATTCCTTCTTAACTCTCTATTATGTTATTAAGATTTAAAACACAAGTGCAATATTAAGAAATCAGTGTTAGTACTTTTGTTTTACAGACAATATAGATAATATTAAACAGAAAGAAGCCATATAAAAATAACGACAAAAAATTTCACGTTCCGTTTGAAGTTTGTGCACCGCTGACATCAAGGTCAGAAAAATGCGCTTGCTTTGACATCACTGCAGTAAACGAAAGTTTTTACGAACCTAAGATCAATATCTTTTAAATATTAATAGGTTATTGAACATGCTATAGTTCATCATAATATATACTATGAAAAATATCAGTAACAGGTAACTTTCAATAACAGGAAAATGCTGTAGTGAGTTTGTTAAAAAGATAAATTATACTTTTATGAAATAATAATTATTAAATTAGCTATTATGTAGTGTCCGCCATACAGGACATTCATTGTAATGCTCAGTATTATTGTTTTCATTTTTGCTGCAAGAATCATGATGACTGGAGTATCGTGTTCAGGCCAATAAGTACAATGCGGAAGTGAGGACTGATCACAGGGAGTGGTAGGTGATCAGTGTAAGATTCTATCTATATGAGTTGCAGATTCTGCATCATAACGTTCGAGATGATCCCGACCGACGAATGGAGATGGGTGAGTGATTCCTCGATCAAATAGAAACAGAATAATATTTCATCAGGAATGTCCCATTCTCCAATTAGGAAAAAGTTATGTTAACGTAGAAGTGAACAAGCATAGTCCTCTATATTGGTGCGTCCAGTTAAAAACTATTACACCATAAGGACAATTTGGATTGGTGCGTGTTTCCAGTGACGTCTTGGACGTCCCGAACACGACAAATCTGCGACCAATTTCGTTGCGTTGAATTTTCTTAACAATTGAGTGAACAGCTCTGTTCTACCGGATACTGGGATGAAGTTTATTCAGATAACCAGCCAACTCTCTCTGCGACCATCCCTCATGTACGCAAAGTAAATTCGATGGTGTTCGGGTAAAGGGACTTAAGTCATTTTTGTGCAAATGGTGTTTTGTTCACTGGGTGAATACACAAATTATATTCTATAAGTGTGTGTGCAAAACAAAAAGTACCTCCTGGGATTCTGCCAACATGGAACTCTCATCCGAGAACTTATTGCTAAAAGTGTTCCTTAGTTCTACGAGGTTCACCAAGAAGTTCACTGCCTTGCAAAAGATGGAAGTTCTCGGCGAGTTGACATCATTGCCATTGATAAAAGGAATGACAGAGCAATTATCATTGATCCCACCGTGCGCTTTGAAACTGCAGTTGAACAACCAGAAGCAGTACATGAAGAAAAGAAGACCATCACATCTATGACCCTACAATTCAATGCTTTAGAGATTATTATCATATACAAGGACAGATTGAAGTATTTGGCCTATTGTTCTGAGCAAGAGGAACAATTCCAAAATTCTCAGTTGAATGTTTTAAGTCTTTTGGAATTCCTTTAAATATTTTGAAAATTATTGCTATAGACGTAATGAAATATTCTGTTCAGATTTTACACAATCACCTGTACACCTAAATTTCCTTATATTCTATTAGATTACTAATAATTAGGCTATTGAATAAAAGTACTTTCCCAAGGGTAGCTTCCATTTGAAAATAAACATCGTAAATAGTGATAACTAGACTTCGTGGAATTGCCACGAGAATCGCAAGGTTTACTGCGCACGCGGGATAGACTGTATGAGAAGGAGGCGTGCAAAGGATGGAGTATGCCTCTAATGTAAACACTGAGCAGTATACTGCGGTTACAATAAAACCTGTATCCTGCATTCAAGAAATATAATGAATGATCATTGAAGTAGGAAATGTCTAAACATGTAAATACACAAATATTTTATAGTGAGATCTATTAACTCTTAAAATTTAATATAAGATAGGCCCTACTCACATCATCCTTGAATAAGTGCATTGCAGTGAAGAGTTACGTACATTTTGAGCGACTGCAAAGTAACCTCCTCCGATGGTCACTTAAACAGTTTGTATTTTGGGAAAATGTACGTTCAACATCACACGATATAATACGTACATATTTGAAGAACGGAAAGTCGCTACTTTTTAGTACACCAATTTCAGATGTCTTGTGACCTGATGGTACATCATTTATAATATGAAGTTGTGATTAGGCAGAATTTTTAGCAATAACGTTTCTCAACTTACATTTCTTTTTTTCTGAAATTAGTGAATTGTTATTTTGGATAACGGTTTGTGATACTTTATCCACTATATTAAGGGCTTCTGATAATTGTAGTTTAGACGATTCTAACAGGATGATGCTTTTGGACATGATTTTTAAATCATAATCAATGAACAGAATATCTTCCAATAGCTGTTCAGAAGGCAATGATTTTACAGCTGCAACAGCGGAAATGTCTGTGCTATCCAATGCATCAATTACCTCCATTATTTTTTCGTAATGTTCTGCATAATAATGAACGTTCCCCAACGGGTCAAGACTGGCTGAGGGGGTAGTGGGAGAGAAACGAAGTACTGACTGCAAACACAATTTCAAATGTAACAGGGGCAATTGTTAGGAACAGTAACACTCTCATTGTAGTAGCCTATGTTTGATTGAATTATTGTCTGCACTGAACAAATGTTAAACTTTGACTATTCCAACCACAGTAATGCAAAAACAAGTGCTTACTTAGGTATACATTAGCTGCAGCTGCTCTATCTATTTGAACCGGTCACAACTCTTAACATGAACTGCTTATACTACGAGACCGGGCGGTCGCTCATCTACTCTATACTACCATACATCGGCAACCTGATTGCATGCTGCGTGTGGCAATTCAACGACGTCTAGTGATAACGCAAATGTTTATTTTTATTTTATTTGTTTAGTATGCTGTGTCTTTTGGCAACCCTTACTGAAGGGCAGCTACCCTTGTGAGATTTATATATAGTAAGCTTATATGATGTATTTTATTTGTGTAGAAAATTATTTACAATGCGGCCCGAACTTTTATTTTCATTTATCTCAAAACTCATTTTATGACTTATCTCCCTTGACCCTAACACTATCGAGTACTGATCTCAACACAATGCTCCTGCGTCAACATGATTCACCTGCAACGAAAAAATAATACTAAACATTACAATACTTTTCACCTATGACGTGGGCCTCTTCGGATATTCTGTATATAAAAGTGAGAAAATCATTGCAGCTGCGGTTGGCATCGCTTTTCTGACTTGGACACCAGATGAGGACGATCTTAAGGCCGCCAAGGAGATGCTTCCCAAGATTGGTCTCGATTTCAAGGACTTCGAACCGTTCTGTCCACTGAGTGAAATAAAGGAATAGCAATTTCGCTAGAACTACCAACGGTGGGAAATTAAATTAGTAGAACTATTAATTTCATTGTATGTGATTTAAAAGTTCTTGTTGTTCTGACATAATAAATATTTTAAACGAAACTATTAAAATAATATTCTCTCTCTCAAAATGAATTCCAACAATATGTGAATATATTAAACATACAGTTAGAAAATCTGTATTTTTTTCTTGACATTTTACCTTTAAACACGAAACATTTATGTTCTGGGAATTCAGAGTGCTGCATTGGAGTTAAATCGCTCGCTTGAACTCGGTCGAATGTCGCACCCTCGAGTGAGATAAGATCGGTCGTGATACGCTCGTAATAAATAGAAGCACAGTACAAGGTCATCTCACTGACATGTCTTATCTTGTATGGAAGGCGACAGATAAGATACACAGATGTTTTGCTCACACGGTAAAAATAAGGCTTTATTTTCTGCGTTTATGACAAACGTTTAATGCAACGTACCAAAATAGTAACATGAAGTTATAAATAAAATAGTATGAAAAACTTCGATATACAGTTATTATTGCTAATTAATAATTATTCAATATTTGATTTACCACACATATAACATGATAAGTCCATACATAGTGTTCCGCCTATATACTGCGACAATGTAGAAAGGTTTTATAAAATATTATTGATATAGCAGTAGATTAATAACAATATTAGTACAGAGATAACGTCACAGAAAATATAATAAAAGGAATAATCATGCTGCACAACTGTTACAGACGAAAAAGATTGATTAGAGATTATTATTATTACTAGAAAACTTGATACGGTTCTTGCATTATCGTGATTGTGTTCTCCATTTATAATAATTACATTTACATCCAATAACATCTAACAGATGTGGCAAAAACAAAAGCACGCCTGCTTGGGGGGGGGGAACATTTACCTACAACATTTATATTACATTTTAAAGGAAGTTTTGTAGTAGTTGTACTATGGAGAGGTTAGTTAAACACTGCAAGGTTTTGAAATGATAAACATCTATGATGGTACTACACAGTTCATCACTGTAACAAGAACGAATGTCTAACGCTCGGCTTATACCGTTCGAGGATTTATCGCTCGCGACAATTTTACCCATCATGCATGTGCGCTACCTATCGGATTATGCTATGAACTACTTGGAACTCGAGCGAAAATGTCCGATGCAGACCTCTGTCTGGGATGCAATAAAGAGAGTGTTAAGAAAGTATCATCTGAAGCAAATTTCTTTTTTTAAGATGACGTTCCTAAAGTTGATTACAGGGGCAACACTATCGCTTTCGTTAGACGACAGTATCCAAACGAAATGTGTATGAAAGAAGATTGCTGCGCGTCATATTCAAATATAGACGTGTGAAAATCTAATTGCTTAAAAATATTGCTTAATTTAGTTAATAATTACTGTCATCTTTAAAATAATTGTTTTTGTAAGTTAGTTTTGTGTGTTCTTGAATCTATAATTTATAAACAGACAATATGGCTGAAAATCAATCAAATTTATGTATGCGATGAGATTTCGGAGGCCCTGTCAAACAGAACGCGGACAGAACAGGACGAACCAGTGTGGAAACAATTGTTGACAAGTGCAGTACTCATCGTACTTTCTCGATTTGTTTCTAAATTTCTTTGAAATTGTATTTTTACTTTCGTTTTTTCTCCTTGATTAATTAACATGTCAGCAGCTCCTCAGATGAAGAAGAATTGCTTCTTTTGTTCGCTTTGAGCCGTTCATCAAAGCGGGAAAGGAAAAGGAAGTGGGTGCATGAAATAAATGAAAAAGAGAGGAACTAGGCGAATTTCACAGACTGTGTAATGAACTGAATTCGTTTGAAGACCGTTTTACGACTATTTTGGAATGTCTAAACAACAGTTTGAGCAATTACATAGCCTTATGGAACCAAAAATATTGAAAACTAGCTGAAAGCACCCGGCGTTGCCCGGGGTTTCCTTTCTGCTTCTGTTTTTAATTAAACTGGTTATTATATTTTCGGAAATCTCGGAAACCTAACTATACACAACCAAAACGAATTGTCTTTACTAAGCTTTCCTCGCCCATAAAGATGAATCTTTACTTAACGTCACAATTACTTGAATTAATGAACTTCCTAGCCAAATTATGTGGTAGCAAACCTTGTGGTATCAAAGAATTCTAGAATTCAGTTGTATAAAACAGTTTGCTCACTATCTACAAAACTGCATCGAGGAATTCATAATACGGTCCTGGACTGCGTAAAGATACTTATTGCATGAATTATCTAGTTTTAGCCTTCATGATCTGTAACAACAATGTAATTTAATTTCGTGTTAAAATTTCCAAGGCCTCGTGAAAGTCTATGTTGAATACAACAGACAATAATAAAGAACAATTGACTGTAGAAGATTTTGCATTTTAATATAATACACGAATATTTGATCTATTTATTTTTATTTTTTATATATTTAATTAATTTAACTTCCATTTGCACAATTTCAATGTAGCCTATGTTCTTCTCCTGGTTATGAAGGTTAAATGTGCAAACTTTGGCACATATCGGTCAAAGCGTGTAGATTTGTATAGAGAACACACATACATACATACATACATACATACATACATACATACATACATACATACATACATACATACATACATACCCACATTCAATTTTATATATTAAGATGACAACAAACTGGAGGAGACCGATTGGAACGAAGGAAAGACTAGCGATCTGCTTGAGGTAAATAAATGACTTTAGTTTGCTATTTTAAATTGTATTTATCACTAATCAACTGAAAAATAAGTGTGAATATAGAAAAGAAAACACGACTCAGAAAACAGTATTATTTCGTAGACAAAATTACTATTGAGAAGTACTGTTATTTCCCTCTTGCGGTTTATTTACGAGCTGCAGTACGTTTTCGTGCAAATCTTTTGCAGAAGAAACAATAGTGGCAAAAAACCTAATGACGTAGGAGGTGTGGTAGCTACCTCCAGGTCAGTATATTTAATTTCATTGGAAGGATTATGTATATAATTAGGATTATCTGACCACGATGAGTTGGTTGAAGAAAAGGAGACGACGGAGGTGGAGTCTGGATGCCGTGTATAAATTAGCGTATTCCCGCACAAATTCAATTAATCTTTCCGTTTCGTCGGCCATTTTCTACGAGATGTCCGCCGCGCACTCTGTGGAGAAACACAACTGCCTACCAGTCCGCCGCGAACCAGACTAGACCGCGGCGTTGGGCCGCTCGCTGTTTGACTAAACGACATTTCATACAAGTTGAGAGGATGCGATGGCATTTCTTTCCCCTTCTACTTTCCCTGAGTCCGTCAGTGACAGACCGGTAGCTGTTACCTCTTATACCTGCACCCCCCAAGCTGTACACACTAGCAAATAAAATATTAAATAAAGTACATAAGTGAATATAAAGTACAGTGTCACAGTTGTTTGACAATTACATGTTTCAGTATATTTTAGTGTTGTTCTTACAATATTTTCAACTAATAATTAATTAGATTAAGAAAATAATGTTAGTTTGTATTATGAAGTCAGGGGGAGCGACACAGTGCAGATTGTCCCAGTGTATTTATTTTATTTTAGTAGGTTATTTTACGACGCTTTATCAACATCTAAGGTTATTTAGCGTCTGAATGAGATGAAGGTGATAATGCCGGTGAAATGAATACGGGGTCCAGCACCGAAAGTTACCCAGCATTTGCTCATATTGGATTGAGGGAAAACCCCGAAAAAACCTCAACCAGGTAACTTGCCCCAGTGTATGTGCTGTAGAGTAGCAACTAGCGGTGGGGAAAACATTTATCTTCTGCTGTCAGTAACTTTTTAATGTGCCTGTAAATATAAACAGCAACAAAATTCAATGTAAACGCTTAGTATAGACTTTCGAAATATAGAGTAGCGGTAGACAGTTTCAGAAATAAAATTTGTCACTATGTAGAATGTTAATTAGTCGAACGTTTGTGAGATGGACAGTAGCATCTTCCCCTTCACTGTCGGTAGGGAGTGTGACTAGAGGGGAAAGCCTATCAACCAAACTGAAATGGGGTTTAGGATGATGCATTCTAACGTAATACAGAATTCGCGGCGGACGGTCCGCCAAGTCCGCGTCCTGTTTGACTGGGCCTTAATGGAACTAACAACAACAAGGAAATTGAAAATAAAAATGAAAGCATTGAAACTTCGTTCTGCCAGCGGAATAATTAATCCAGGACAGTTGTATTGCTGACAGTTTCAACTGCACTGTTCTTAAACCAATCAAGACATTTGTGAATAATAATATTTTACCCAGCGCTACACATTCTGTAAGCAGAAATTTACATATTACTGATCCGACTAGTGTAATGTAGCTAATCGGCGATATATGCAGTGGAGGAGGAAAGGAACTGGCCATCCTATCCTATTATCTTCTGGCTTAGTTGCTTCATAATTGGTGCCATGTTGGTATCACTTGTGAGGTTCAGATCTGTCTTCGGACAGTTGACTAAACAATTGATCCGACTATACGGAGGTTAACAAATATCAAGGTTAAGAGACAGCCTGAATTAAATAAGATAGGCTATATAAAATTAAAGAGTGCGATCCCAAAATTAGCTCAGTCCATTTTGCCATTTTTATTATATATGTTTGAGCCCTCTGTCATTATATTTGAGCATGTTATCTTCCAAAACAACGCCAATCCTTGTCTAAAAGTTTCTGTTATTCTGCATGTCACTAGAAAACTTTTCAGTCATGAACTGAACGCGTTTTGAGATCACAGTCTTGAATTAAACCACCAATAAATAAAACTAGCAGAGCAATGATGATTCTCAACAATTTATGATACCAATAAAAAATAAATTTTCTCTATTACGACATCTTGAAAACAATGCTCAAGCATCATCTACATCGACCCAACAAGAATATAACCTTACTGTTACTATTCAGTCAAAACGAAAATCTAATAGCCCATTTCACCTATAATACTAACAACCAAGCTATCAAATGTTTTCTCTGAAAACAAAACATTTTATACCCATATGACAGACAGTTTAAAACCACTTATTCTGAGGAAGGTACAAAATATTTTTGTGAAACAGAAAGTGACTTCAATAAGCTTGCAGAAATATTTAAATTCATAAACATGAATACTACACTTACATACTAACAAACAGGGAAAGGATTTATATGTAAATACATATTTACTTATAAAGCTAATATAATTTATATTTTGCATTATCTTTATGTTTCACAATGTGTAGGGTTGAAAAATCCTACTTTTATTTTCCATATTTTTCCATATTTTAGAGTTTAGTACATATTTTCGTTAATTTCCATATATTTTCCATATTTCATATAAAACAGTCCATATTATATTAGGTTTAACAATAAAACAAAACAAAATTCCATTAACTTTTAAAAATACATTTCAACAATAGAGATTTAAACACATGTTCAGTAATCCCTTTAACATCAGAGTTATTTGAAAATTAGCAGTCCTATCAACAATGGGAAAGTAAGTTACAAAACTGTATTAATTTAATTTAAAATTTTTAACAGACTTCAGTTGTGCAGCTCAACAGTTAAATGCCAGTCAGAGTACACATAGGTTCAGTTTTGTAAATCATACTATAAAGACGGTAAATATGCCAAAAGTACGTCATTCAGTCAATTTAAAATCAAAACTAACAAGTTACATTTCAGAATTTAAAGAAGATGGTTTATCAACTGACAATAAAATATTATTTTGTAATTTGTGTCAGTGTGCAGTATCATCTACACAAAAGTTCCTGGTGCAACAACACATTACAACTAGTAAACATCAGGCCAACAAACAACTAAATTCCAAGCAGAGACAATTGTTTTTAACACAACCAACAACATCGAATGTAAGATCTGAGTTTAACATCGACCTGTGCCGTTCTCTCATCTCTGCTGATATTCCTCTCTACAAACTAAAGAATAAGGTCTTCAGGGAATTCCTTGAAAAATATACTCAACATACAATCCCGGATGAGTCAACACTTAGGAAGACGTATGCTCCATCCATCTACGATGAGACAATACAGAAGATAAGAGATGAAATTAAAGATAGTTCAATTTGGGTTTCCATTGATGAGACTCCCGACAAAGAAGGTAGACTTGTTGGTAATGTAGTTATCGGTTTGTTAAGTGAACAATATTCTGAACGAATTCTTTTACATTGTGATGTTCTAGAAAAGTGCAATAACAAAACTATAGTTAAACTGTTCAACGAAGCTATGGGTATCCTGTGGCCAAAGGGTATTATGTACGATAATGTGTTATTCTTTATTAGCGATGCTGCCCCTTATATGGTCAAAGCTGGACAAGCATTATCTGTTGTATATCCTAAATTGACTCATTTTACTTGTGTGGCGCATGCATTTCATCGTGTGGCAGAAGTGGTCAGAGACAATTTCCCTAAAGTAGATTTGTTGATTTCATCAGTGAAAAAAGTATTTCTCAAAGCTCCCAGTAGAGTTAACGTGTTGAAAGAAATGTACCCTGAAATTCCATTGCCACCAAAGCCAATTTTAACTAGATGGGGTACATGGCTAGAAGCAGTTGAATATTATGCCGAACATATAGACTCTATTAACAATGTTCTCCTTGCATTGGACTCTGAAGATGCAGTCTCAATTGATACTGCGAAAACAGTTACCTGTGACATAAGTGTGAAGAATGACTTAGCTCACATTCAGCATACATTTTCATGCATCATAAAAACGCTCAAAAGTCTCCAAAATAGGCACCTTTCACTATCTGAAAGTTTTGAAATTATAAATAGTACTGTGGAACAACTGAATCGTGGTAGAGGTAAAGTTGCAGATGCAGTAAGAGCTAAGGTGGACACTGTACTTTCAAAAAACCCTGGATATGAAGAACTACAAAAGGTTGTTGCTGTGATGAGTGGTGAATCAACAGTGAAGATTAACTTGGACTTATCCCCAGCAGACATTGTGAAATTGAATTATGTACCAGTTACTTCTTGTGACGTCGAACGCTCTTTTAGTCAGTATAAATCTATCCTCAGAGACAATAGAAGAAGATTCACTTTTCAGCACTTGAAAGAAATGTTTGTAACCTATTGTTATGGTAACAGACAATAAAAATTGTGTTTTGTTGAAACTACATTGGAAGATAAGGTACGTCCATTATATTTTTTGTTTAGTTTGATTAAAATGTACCAATATTTAACGTACATAGTCATTTTTTTATAATTTTAAGTCCATATTTAATTCCATATTTTGGTAAAAATCCATATTTAATTCCATATTTTGGTAAAAATAACTACATATATATTTACATATTTCATATATTTTTAGTCCATATAAATCCGTTCCCTGCTAACAAATAAACGCCCACTTAAGGTACTCAATCGAAAATTGCCTTCTAGTATCACTGAACAAGAAGTTTACGATGAACTTCAAACATTAAATTATTCAGAATGGATTAAAGAAAGTGGTGAAAATAGCAAATGTGAACTTCCAATATTTCAAGTTACGTTAGAAAACTGTGCAAAATCACAAGAAGTACATCAATTAAAAAGCTTATAGAATATTGTTGAAACATATAATCCTCTAGTGTGACTACGAAAAGGTCATAGTTGTAAGCTTTCGGTCACATTTTTTCTGGATGTTAGAGAGAACTTCACTGTCTAAAATTTCTGGCAAAATGTGCAAACTACTTGGCGATCATACATCTAATTATAGGCAGTGTTCAGTATTTCAAAGTCATTTACAGCAGTTTAATAACAATCTAAAAAGTTTCACAACAACCAACACCACATATCAACATTAATAACACCAAGCATTTCCCGAAAAGTAGCTATTCCAGGATCTTGTCCTACCCACAACAGTAACAACAACAACAAACATTTATGATTTTGTCTGGTTCCAAATTATTTTATTTCGTATTATTTAAGTTACGTTATTATTCATATTGTTGTTTATATCATCATGACCTTTGGTTTTCAATTTTTCTTTATTCCTGCGTTTTATGGTTATTCTAAAAGCAAATTTGCTATAAATAATTATTAATGTACGCCACAGGCTCCGACTTTTGTAAATCTTGGGGTGTGCTCATCAAGTTACACTTTAAAACTCATAATTACCCCCTATATAATTATAAAATTAACTGAAAATACATGATCACTCACCTAAATAGGGAGAGACTGGAACGTGCTCCTCCTGACAGTTATTTTGCTGATGAATTCGTTGATTAGATGTTCCAGGTTCAGTTCTCTTGCAAGATCGGAATGGATGTTCAATAATGCTACATGATTGAACCGGTCTTGGTTCATGGTAAGTTTTCAGTCTCCGAAGTGCAGAAAACGAACGTTCTGCAGTACACGTGGATACAGGTATCGTTAAAAGAAGTCGCAATACTTTTACATATTCTGGTATCATGTTCTTCAGAGCTACACACTTTTCATCCTCTGTCCTATTCAAGTATTGCACTACACTTTCAAAGCTATCTAATGTAACATTATGTTGTTTTACCACATCCAACAAAATATCTCTATGAAGGTTCAGTCTAACACAGTCGAAATCGTCATCGTAAAAAGAAGTAACGTAACTACTATCTTCTTTACCTAATTCTATTTTAAAAACATAAAATTGTTTAGTCACACGTTAAAAAATGTCAAAAATTTTTTAAAAAAGGTTATGTACCTTGGACAGACGGCCCGTTTCGACGCGACGTTGCGTCTTCATAAGTGTCTCCTGAACTACTGTTGATCTTTAATCAGTGTTGCCAACTCGATTCTTAAAAACCCGCTATGAAACCGTGCAAAAACCGCTAAATTGCTATATTGTTAATGTAAAATTAGATTATTTTGCCGCTGTGAGAGCTAAAAATACCCGCTAAATCCCTATATCACCAATACAAATTTCTTAAATTTTACCCGCTAAACTAACACTGAAAAACGCTAGATCTATCGGGAAAACCGCTGAATTGGCAACACTGTCTTGAATTCTGCATTCGTCAGTTGTAGGGGTGGGGGCTGGTGAAGAAGACGCAACAGCGCGTCGAAACGGGCCGTTTGTCCAAGGTATATAACCTTTTTTTTAAAAATTATAACACTTTTTAACGTGTGACTAAACAAGGTTTCCTATCATGTTCGGATCCTTACAGATTAGAACATATTAAGACACTGGAAAAGATTAAAAAACAGGCTCTGAAGTGTTGTCGGAAAAATTCACCATTAAAATGGGACACACTCACGGACAGGAGAACGCGAATTCGATTATGCGCAATGTTCAAAACATACAGAGGTGAGCCTGCCTGGAGAGAAATAAAAAATAGGTTGCAGCCGCCAAATTACTCTTCAAGGAACGACCACTCATATAAATTGAGGGAAAGAAGGCAGAGGACGGACACTGGAAAGTTTTCTTTTCTCAATCGTACTATCAGGGACTGGAATGCTTTACCTGCAGACTTACTAAAGGCTTTACCAACAACCAAAAATGTATTTAAAAATAGGCTTAAGGACCTTACTAATAGACGGTAATTATACACAGTATTTAAAGGGTGTAAATGATATTTTGTTATTGAAGTGTTGTATCAGTGAAGAATTATGTTGTGTCAGTGAAGTGTGTTGTATCAGTGAAGAATTATGTCGTGTCAGTGAAACGTGTTCCTGTCAGTGAAGCTTTATAGTTTATAGTGGCAGTGCAAAGTGTTTGAACAGTGAAATGTTTTTGAAGTGTTAGTGAAATCAGGATGGAATCAGTGAAATGTGTCGTAGTTCCAGTGCAGTGAGTGAGTTGACAGTGAAATGAGTGTAATGTTGAAAGGTACTTGTGCAGATTCATTGTATGAACATATACTCGTGGGTTTTAGTTCGATCTTAGGTTTAAGATACAAATTAGATTTATTTTAAATGTTATTTTAAGTGATCGTGCTTCATTTAATTTAGGATATTCCCTATTATTATTATTATTATTATTATTATTATTATTATTATTATTATTATTATTATTAATTATTGTTAGTATTAAGTATTAGTATTATTATTAATTGTATTTTAATTAATAAGTTTATTATTGTCATTATTGAGTGTAATTAGTTACCACTGCCACCGTGTATACACACATTGCAGTGTGAATAAATACACATAATGCATCTAGAACTAGAATCAATGTTCTATCTTGACAAGATGTGACATTGTCTCGGGCGGAAATCTGCTTTTAAAGCGGCTTACTGTTTGATCCACTACCTCAAAATATAAAATTCGCAACTTTTCTTGAATATCTGATGAATTATGCTTGTCACCACCTCCTAATTTTAATGGCAATTTTCTAGTGCGTGAAACAGTGGGGAGACTTAATTGCAATGCTCACACTTTTCTTTAGCATGTTCCCAAAGTGATAAAAATGTATCTGTATTTATGGCTCCTTCTATTGAAGACAAAACAGCTTCTACAGAATTACGAGCAATCAATGAAACTTTTTGAAGTATTGCATTAAGTTTTTCTATTCTTTGGAATACAAAAAATAGCATCTTGATATGAAACAGAGTTTCTAATTTTTGCAGACATTTTAGAAATCCTTTAGCTTTTCCACCAGCATAATTTCTTTTATCTTGCGTGGCCTATCATTAAGAAATTGCAAAAGAACTTCATAATTATTATCTATGCAAGACATAGACACAACACGTATGCACCATCTCGTTGGACAGAGCAGTCTTAAACCTTGACCTGCTTCAATGTCATGAGAATCTGAAAGCAATTGTTTAAGATTTCCGAATTTTCCTAGCCTCTTGGGTGAACCACGAATAAATTAAATCAAATCTTTGAGAATTGACAGAATATCTCTTAATACTGGAATGTTATTAAATGATTCTTGAAGAATTAAATTTAAGGAATGAGCCAAGCGTCAAGGTAAATAGGGATATCTTATGCGAAGTTTTACCGCTAGATGGCAGGAGCGTTCCATGCGGCGCAACATGTTGTAGGGCTATGTCATGTCATATGCTGCAGTTGATTACGTTTTCCCGCTTGTTGGTTTTCTGTGCATGTCAAAATTATATTTACAATTAGTGTATACCTAGTATAATTTAATATAATTCAGTATTTCTTACCTCATAATTTAATTTAATTTACAATAATTAATAACGTAAACCTGTATAATATTGAGCGATTCTCTTAAGAGATGGATGGGGAAATCTGCAGTATGCAGAATATAGATACGAGTAATTTGAATGTTCGTGAACCTAAATGAGAACTTTGAGAACGAGGTGCACGAATAAAAAAAATTGGAACTATGTCGAAGGTGAATATCATCTTCAATCATTAGTATTTACGAACCGTACGCTAAAAACAGGATGTGCAGCCACTCATGCGTTTTTTTTTTATAGGGAAGGGACTATCGAGATTGAATTCCTTGTATTTTTTTTTTCTGTAGTTGCAGAAAGATCAAATGCAATTTTTAATAGGATGATATAATATGATCGCAGTAGTATCACGATTAGTCGTGCGTTTTGTAGGTTAGGGACATGCAGTTTTGAATACTATGTAGGATGATTTAAAACTTTTGAAGTTAAAACATGGTTTTAATAATTAGGGTACAGTACATTACAAACATAATTCACGAAATGGATTTCACTACGGATCGTCCTGGATAATAAACATCCCAGTTTATCGAAAGTTTACTGCAGGCGTAAACATCGGAGACTCCTACAACTACTGCATAATATAATCTAAGTTAGCATAGCTTGCTGTCGAGGTTGCATATGTCTTTATTAATTTTTCTTTTTCCTCTTCTAAAATGAAACTGTAGTCAACAATTCCTTACTTAAAGTAGTTACTTTTATTTAATAGTAACTTCGCACTTTCGAGGCGCAATTTAATTACTTATATTTTTAAGGTTTAAAGCATATATTCAGAATATTTCGGGACCTGATTGAAGGCAAAAAGCTTTCCCTGGTTTTTACATATAGGAATATAACAAAAATTTGCCATTTTTAGCTGTTTTTAAGAGTATTTAATATACTAATACACTACGTATATCCTCAATGTTTATGGTACCGAAAAACAAATGCACACGCAAAGCGCATCCCTCATAGTACACGTGCGCTGTCTGTTGGTGCTAGTTCAGGATATCCCTATAGCCCTGGGCTCAATTTCTTTTATCCGTGACTGTAATCCTTGCAGACAATCGCTAACGTTTTTTTGCGCCGTCATAGCATTGCCCACGACAATTGTTCACAGAAATAGAATATCTGAATAATATATCCTCCACAGATTTAAACAGGGTATCTGAATCAATTAATGGGAGCTCATAAAAACCACAAAACAACTCATGAACAGCAAAATTTTGGTCAACAGTACGAAAACAAACAGACATCTGCACTCTAATTGATATATCGGATGTCTCATCCAACATTAAAGCATATAAATCATATTCTTTTATTTGTTGAATCAAAATTCTCTGAAGAGACATGCTTATCAATGTTATATTTTCATTACTTATGTCATGAGACATCCACCTGTAACTAGTCTGACTAAGCCATAGTTTCAGTTCGGGTACATCCTCGGAACGTAATTTATTTCAGAAGATTGACAAAATTAGAAGACTCATCAACATGACCACGTACGGCCAATCCTTGGCAAACCAAGAACAATATTGACGTAAAAATTTTCCTTAAACAAACAGTAGCGGCCTGCATTTCTTTTGCTTTAGAATGACTAATTTATGACAGAATATTTACTCCTTTTTTCACAGAATTATTTGTACTAACTGAACACATATGCAAATTACTTTTTTCGTGAGATTTGAATTGTTTTAGAGCAACGCACCAGTTCATAAAGCCGTATTTAACGATGCATTATAGGAATCCTTGTTTGCAGTAACAGTTTTTCGAGGCAATCTCTTGTTTTCACACGTAGACCTACACAAAAAAACAATAAACCCTGTCATCTTTTTCGTCACACTGAATCCATGTATATGTTTTTGAAAAGTCCTGCCCCTGCGGCTGCCACTCTCAGTACCGGTATAATTTTTCGTGGAATTACCAGAAATAGTAACGGATTTCATTGTCACAAGCTGCCGAAGATGGATCACTTTTACACGCTGTCGATTCGATATCACCATCACCATCACGATTATCAGTCGAAATCCTTTTGTATTTTACTATATACTTCTCCATTTTAACGATTTTGACACGCAAGACATGAAGACATAATATAATTTCAAGTATAAGTGACACAGATCAAATAGAACACAAACTAACGTCTAGCGGTCTACACGTTCTGACTTATGACTACTTCGTTCAATTGTTGAAGTCTGCAAATTCAAATTCAGTAGAAGTTACATTACATCCAACTTGATTTCACAAGAAAAAATCTCTCGCTGGCTGTTGTGTTTCGTGATTGTTGCACAGCTGCCAATTAAAGCACAAAGAACCCAGTTGTTATAAGTACTGTCCATTTACTGAATGTTTTAGCTAGGAGGGATGGGGCACTCTTCGCAGCAGGTATGTCGGCTCGCTGGTAACGTATGTGGTTGTGTCAAAAGGTTATCCTAAAATAAACTGCTAAATAAATTCGTAGTATAAACGTTTTCATCGTATCGTATCCAACCAGCTTCGTTTCTATAGTCGCGACGCTGTTATTCCCGGCGTGACTCCTCCTCTTTGCTTACGTCTCAGGAAGTGAAGGCTCTATAAAGTCTAGGTAGGTAGTATCGTTCACCATTTTTGTTCTTTCGTTGCCGAGCTACCATACGAGGAATCTATTTGCCACATCGTTAAACATTATCATGTCGTAGCTCCTATGATAATAAATCAAACGCACTATAATTCAGCAAATAATTGAGCGGCAAATAACGTTCTCGTGTGCTTTCTGCGAACTCCAACGAAAGAGCCAAAATGGCGGACGATTATATTAAGTATTTATCGAGTCTTAAGAAATGAATAACGTCTTCCTCAGCGAATTACAAGACGCACACGTTTTAATGTAAAAGACCTTCAATACGATTGGCTGCCGGAAATTAGAGCGACGGGACTATAGTTATTTAATACAATAATTAAAAGTTACCGTTTTCAGTTTAAATTATTGACTTAACAAGCGGCATTCCCTTAATATTCGGGCTACTTAGAAAACGGTCACTTCACTTACAGTATATGTCAACGTGAATTTTAATTCCTACGAATTCAATTAGCCGTTTGTTTTAAGATAAACTTTATACAGCGGTGTATTACAAAAGCCTGCCGCCTATCAATGCGATGAGTGAGTCGATTGTAATTACGGTCAAGAAGCAAACCTTTATAGTGCCGGTTGGGTACGATGAAAACGTTTATATTTTTTTTTACAGAACAGTAATGTAAAGAAAAAAATAGTATTAGGCCTACAAGTTTCAATGAGGTATGCTGTACATACCCAACCAAATAGTTGGGTTTGCGCATACCCGTAGTCGGCGCTTATGGTGTACGCTTTTTTTTTCGGGGTGACCATAGAACATCCCACTATTCATCTTCTTTTACTGTCTCAGTTCCCCGTGAATGGAATTCTCTACCTCAGAAGATTAGGGACTGCCAGACAATAACCACTTTCAAGAAAAGGCTAAACGATTTCTTACGGGCGCAGTGAAATTGAAATTATACTTGTCATCGAGCTTAATAATTTAATTTAATTTAGGTATGACTATCATTACTATTATTATTATTATTATTATTACATAATTATTTTATTGGTGCTGTGAAGACGAAAAGAATTGTCATTGTATTATATTAATTATGTATTATATTGTCTTGTATTTGTAGTATTGTATTGCTTTGAATTGTATTGTATTGTATTGTATTAATTAT